>NW_024572898.1:0-93603 GCF_018153835.1 Drosophila eugracilis | reverse complement strand
ATCACAATCCCGGTTTCTAAACAAAGCGATAACAGGTCGAAACTGATTATCCCGTTGAACGACGCTAAGTCCGGTATTTCAGGTATTTCTCCGTTATGTGAGATATGCCATGGATTGATTGGATGCTGAAAGGGGCTTCTACTGGACGGACGCCTTTTGGCTCCTTGAAAGGCTTAATAAAGCTTTTAGAGGCGCCCGTATCTACAAGGAATCTCTTAACGTTAGGGGGCTGGGGGCTTCAATTTATGGGTGAGATCTTATCTTGTTCTTTACTCTCAGACTCCAAGTCACTTGAGTATTGTCTATTCTCTCTATATTTGGGGAACGGGGAGCTCATGTGAAGCTATAAAGAATTTTACCGATAAAGAATCCGAAATTGCTGAAAGAAAGATTCATGTCTTTGTCTTATTTATTATTTCTTTTATATTGAAGGCATAGATCGCCCACGGGCAGCTGAATTTAACTGCACGGAATTCTGCACTCGTATGCAAAAGCGCTACACAAACAAAACAAAGTCGGAGGGGCATGGGATCGTATTTCCTTCGAATAAGCGGAGCAATAAAAACAAGAATGTCTGCAGGGCGACAATGTTTTATGTATTAAGTACACAGTGTAAAGAGTCACTGAAGTATTAGGCGAAATAACGATGCGCCGTTACACAGAAATAAAATTATAGGGCAAAAATACATTTTACTACGCACGATAACCAATGTGTTATTTTTTATTTCTTTGTTAACTAAATCTTGTTAATTAAAAAAAAAAGATCTTGCAGGTAAAATTATGTGCAATATTGTTATATTTTTAACTTTTTAATATTGAACGAACGATTCAGGCTCTGGTTCCTCTATGACATTAAGTTGCTGCTGAGAAAGTGCATAAGCAACAAAATTTCTTTTGCCAGACTCGTCAATGCCAGCTTTCCACCTTTTTGATTTTTGCATTCGGATTGGATTCCGATAACGCAAAAGTTAATGGCTAGTAGTCGGTAAAGATGTGCCAAAGAAATTTATATATTTTACCGTAATTTGGCCCTCTTATTTGTGGCATAGTTTAACGTTCAAAATCATTGTAATGGGGCGTACTTCTTGAGATAGGACTGCACCAATACCATAGGCAGAGTCTACCATGGCAAGGTCTGGTAAGATGAAGAAATTTTATTTTAAGTTAAATATGGACACAAAATATTTCTACGTTATAATGGTCACGGGATGAATTAGATGGATTGCAAATGTGGACTCGACCAGGTGGACACCTTTCAATCCATTGTAAGGACAGATGGAATTTTTTGTCGAGAAGAAGTCTCATGTCGATCCCCGCTACTCTTCTTCTGATCACGAGCAGGGATTTTTCCCTTAAAAATTAATCGCATCCGTACTCGCAAATGGCGTCATCATCGACCTTTTTCGCTGCACTGGCGGCTCACTCTTGGCCTCTTATGAGGGCCTGACCGTGCAGATGAAGCCGACTTTTCGTTCTGGTAACGCGGGTCCTGGGATGGTTGAAATAATTTGGACAGCGATTTGGTCAACGTCCATGGGCTCCAGTGTGTTTCCCGGAAGACTACCTCTGGGTGGTGATGCACTTTTGGAAATTGACTGCGCCCTCTATTCTCTTGTAAATTAAGTTGCAAAGTCTTTATTTGATCCGGATTAAATGCCGTATTTATGTCTGTGTCCGGCCCGTCGGACTCATAGTCGCTTTCGAATTGTTTGTTATGCCTATATTGTTTTTTTATGATTTTTCTTTTTCGGTGATTCTGTTTCGGTGATTTTTCTTTTATTTACGATACTTTTCGGCGGCACTTTTATTGTGAAGGTCGTTAGATGTCTTTATATCGTTAGAGTTTCTTTTTATACCCGTTAGTCGTAGAGTAAAAGGGTATATCAGATTTGGTGAAAAGTATGCAACAGGTACACGGAAACGTTTGCGACCCTATAAAGTATACATTTATTCTGGATCAGAGTCGATAGCGAAGTCGATTAAGCCATGTCTGTCCGCCCGTCCGTTCGTCCCTCCTTCCATCCGTCTGTCCGTATGAACGCTGAGATCTAAAATTCTAAGACACTAGTCGAGTGCTAGTGGAAATTCGCAAAGCGCCACTTATTGTCAGAGAAAGCATGTAATTTAGTAACTGATAGTAACGTCACTACCCATGTGAATCCGTATAACCTTAATTTCTTCATAAATAGCAAAATAATGATCCGATTTGAAAAATCTTTGGTAAATCGATAGATATTGACAGAAATAAGTTATACAAGGTCAATCGAAGTCATCCACTGTAATATTATGGACGTCACAGTTTTCCGCGGTTTGTGGGTGTTAAGTTGAGTGGGGCCGGATGAAAACTCGCGTCGAGTTGCAGTGCTATATCTAAAATACGTATTCTTAAGCAAAATCTAGCTCTTATAGTTCAAGAGATTTTGGCATTTTTGGTTTTCCGAGTTTTGTAGACGTTTGGGTGGTCCTGGCAAGATTGGAAAATTACAGTTCGCATTTGAAGCATCATAAAAACATACATGCTTAATTTAAACTTTCTATCAGTTTTAGTTACCGATGGTCCACCATAAGATACGCCGGCACCTCACAATTATACATACTGGATTTCAACTTTCTAGTTTTAATAGTTCCTGAGATCTCAGCTATTTTATTTTTTATTGATTTGTGGGCGTTAGAGTGGATGTGGCAGGATGCTGAAATAAGCTTACGCTGCGTATGGACCTCAAGAATCTTCATGCTTATTCTCAACTTATAGTTCCTGAGATCTCCCCTGCCATACGGACAGATGAACATGGCTTCATCGACTTCGCTATTGATACTGATCAAGAATATAAGGTATCAATGCAACGGTGATCTGAGCTAAGACTACGACGACGGACGGCACACGAAGTCTTACGACGGGCGCTGGACGACGGCCGTGATCTGTGCCAGTTAGGGTTACGATTAAGCTCTCTCTTCTTTTTGTTAATTAGTTCTGGGCTGACAGCCGAATAATAAAGGCGCTTTCTCTTTGTCAACCGCCGCGACAGTATATCTGAAGCTAAGACCCTGCTATCAGCTTACTAGAGGAAGTTCGGTAGCACCATCGTCACCGACCGTGTCCACCACCCGGCCTCGGTCCGAATCTGCATCACTGCAGAGGTATTAACAATATGACCGATCGTTGTGGGCAGCAACTTGCCGCAACGAGCTTTCCAGAACCAACCACTCCGTGAGCAGCGACGTGCCACAAAGGTAACCTCCTGCACCTTCAACAAACTAACTGGAGCCACGACCCGGCTACCAGCTTACTAGAAGAAGTTTAGCAGCTTCATTGTCACTGATCGTGGCCACCACCATCGGTGCTCTGCAGCGCCACCCGACTTTACAGACACCTACCGAGTGACAAGCACGTTGACGCATTATCCTACACCTTTAATTATAACAGCTTAAGCTAAGACTCAGCTATCAGCACTATCAAGAATAGAATATTGTGGGCAAACACTATACACATTATTCTATAACCTTATCTTATATAATAGGAATAGAATATATTTATAGGGTCGGAAACTTTTCAATGAATCTAATATACCCTTTTAGTCTACGAGTAACGGGTATAAACATGCAGTGCTACCATCACTTAATTGCAGAGCTGATCAGAGCTGCTAACTTTAATCTAATAGTGTTACCATATGGCTTGCATATCAATTTTAAAAATTGTTAATCAATTTTGCAAATTTTCAATTTTTACGAATTTGCCCCAATTTCATCAAAATCGGTTCAGCCGTTTACGATTCTATAGCGGACATACATGAAAACATTCATATATATATATATATATATATATATATGTATAGATTGGCGGGATTGTGTTGTCCAGCTATTTAAACTCTGTTCAACAAATACCGGTTTGGATTTTAATAAGTTTTCTTAAAGAATGTAAGATTATTCTTTTGTAATACTTTATATAACTTTTTAAATTAAAAATTATATTAATTTTTTTTCCAATATATTAATTTAAAGGGTCTGACCCTTCTTTATATTTATAGCCGTTACTCGTGGAGTAAAAGAGTATAATAGATTCGTTGAAAAGTATGTAACAGGTAGAAGGAAGCGTTTCCGACCCTATAAAGTAAATATATTCTTGATCAGGATCAATAGTGAAGTCGATTGAGCCATGTCCGTCTGATTCCGTTTATTACAGCATCCTGCCACGCCCACTCTAACTCCCACAAATTAAGTATGTATGCTAGCGCATCTTATAGTGGTACTATTAACCGGCCACACCCACCCATACGCTCACCAAGCTCAAAAGACGGTTTTCGTATTTTAGAACTATAACTATAAGTGATAGAAAGTTCGGATTAGGCATGTGGGTTTTTTGATGCTCCCAATGCGAATTGCTTTTTTCCGATCAAGCCACGGCCACTCTAACGCCCACAAAACCCGAGAACCCAAAAATGCAAAAATCTCGGAAACTTTAAGAGCTACAAAGTTGTTCTTAAGAATACGCATTTAAGAGATGACACTGTAACTTGTCACGAGTTTGCATCCGTCCACGCATACTCTAATCTAATAAAATATATAAGTCTACCAATATTTATTCGCGTTACTCGTAGTGTAAGCGGTTATATTGTATTCGTTATAAATTATGTAATAGGCAGAAAGAAGCGTTTCGACGCTATAAAGCATATAAATTCTTGATTAAGATAAATGCCGAGTCGATTTAGCCATGTCCGTCTGTTAGCAAATTTTTGTTCTGGTAAATTTCCAACAAAAAATTTGTTAAACCGCAAATTTAGGGTTTTACAAAATTTCGTTTATGCAAAGTTACGTAGAATTAATAAACCTAATGATTTCTTTAACCATGTGCTTGTTATAGCAAAATTTTCTTTCTTTACCCATATCCGAAGAAAATAACTATATTCAATATACTGTTATATTTTTTTAATATGTTGTATTATTGTATATTTTGTACATACAGCCTGTTGCGGAAGTACCATTTCGGATAAATATGGAAAACGATGACATTTCTCGAGATGCGTTAAAGTCATTAATTTTCGAGGAAACTTTAAAATTTAAGGAACAACAGCCAGAAAATGTCATTTAAAAATTTAAGAAATTATTAAAATGGTTGTTTTATTAATGTATCTGTATAGTATACTTTTCTTATACTTAGTCAGATCTTATTTAAAGGGCTATACAACGGTTTGGATCTTATAAATAAAAGGTCATATTGGCTTTGAAAAACTGAAAAATATTTAAAAGCATATTTTTAAAAATGTGATTTACTTATTATATTTACCAATTCTCTATTCAGTGTAAAGGTTAATATTATTAAGGTTACCTGATTTAAGCACATATAAATGTTAGCATATGCATTTTCAAATTTGCGAAAATTAGAATTATTAAAAATAATAATAAAAATAATAATAATAATAATAATAATAATAATAATAATAATAACGATAATATAAATTCTATCAAAGCATAAGAAAATTATTCGGTTTTAATAAAATATTTTTGGAAGATTTGCTACTACATATGTTCATTAGTTGGCCAACATTTGATTTTGAAAAAGGATTTCTCTAAATTGAATATGTCTTTCTTTGAATGCGTTCCACGTTCCGATAACGTTTATATATTAATAAATAAAATTGTATTCCATGTCTGCTTAAATTAGCCTTTAGTAAGAAACATAATTTTGTCATCTTCCCGAATTTAAAAAATAAGATACATAAATTAAATTATTTATTCGTCAATTTTTTATTATAAATATATGTTGTTAAAATATATTATAACAGTTTCATCTTACCGATAATTAATAATGTACTTAGAGTTAAAATAAATAGTCAGAGAAATCACATGTATGCTTATAATTAATTTAAAATTATAAAAATAATATGAGTAAAGGTAACATTTTAAAACATTTAAAATATAGCGGTGTTTTACGTAGTTTACTACGTATATAAATATTTTAGACCTGATGGACTTCTTGTAATTCGTTCAGAAAATAGTTTTAGGTCGGGAACATATTTTGTGCACGAGTAAAGCGTTAAGTAAAAACGAGTATTTGGTTTTACAACAGTGTATCCTTAACTCCTGAAACGCGAAGTCGCAAATTCTGACTTTGATTTTGATATTTGTAGAACCGTTTCGTTTCTACAGTCGGTCAACTATTTCGTTGTAGGATTGGCCAAGGGACTGACTCTTGGAGTCCTCCTCCGGTAAACACGTCATTAATATTACCAGAGTCCCGTATTAGAATATTATCGCATATTACTACATCAAATGTAGTATATTATTGTGGGCAAAAAGAAAGGTGTTAGTTTTAGCCTAGGCCTTAACATTTCGGGATAGTTCTTTTTTCTTTGGTTGGCTAATTTGTTAATGAGATCTGGGCGAAATTTTATGTGAATTTCATTATCAGTAACATATTTACTCTTGTGATTACCAAACGACCAAATCTAAGCCACGGTACTGCTCCTGTTCCCGCTCTCATAACTTTAGATCTCACCAGCTTTCAAGTCTCCACTCTCTCGCTCTTCCGTGATCTTACTCCGCCACGACTATCACTACAACAACAACGACAACCACGCCTATGTCAACTACCATGAAGTCTCCCAACAACGAGGTCACACCAATCACTAACGCTTTCCCACAACATCGAGTTTCTACAGCCGATTAAGTAAAGATTAGTCCCCAATTCTAGCCAATAAGTCAACCAGCTTCTGCGCAAACATTTTTGGTCCATCGAGCCAGATATTTTTGGGTGGGTGATTACGTACATATATAAAAATTGTATAATTGTGTAATTATAAATTGTTATATTTTTATATATTTTATATACATATGTATGAACATATTATACATACAAGAAATACAGTCCACTCTTTTCCGTCGTGCAATATATAATATAAGTTTACACCGCCCAAGTGCACTTCACCTCCTCTCGACCTCTATCCCAGTACAATATCACGCTCCTCTCTTTCACATTCAAGTGACAGGTACAACGACTCAGCGAGAGCGAACGCTAGACCCAACGCCAGCATCCTCAAAATGAAAGCGCAGCGAAAGAATTATTCAGTATCTTTAAGCCAACCAATCTCTCAAACAGCGATTTTACTTTTTACTTCAACTTGTACCCCGACTTATATTAAGAAATAAACAATTGTAACGTGCAGGAACCAGTACTGTTTTATTTTTAAAAACATGACTCGTCAATATTGAACCCTAAGTCGAATAAACCAAAAACGAAGGCACAACAATGCTGTAAGCCCTAACTTCCCCCCTCTGGCGATGTCCGGCCATAACTTATATATGTCGCAGCCCGATTCCTAGTGTTCGAAGGCAAGTACGTTTTCAGTGAGAATCTAAACTCGGGGAATTACCCGCTTCTGTTTTGATAAATAATATTAAGCAAAACGCACGACGCTCTGCTGCTGAATGGGGTCCGATTGTAGATATCAAGAGTCTTGAGTGAGACAGAGAGGACTATGTTCTGAGGACTTGAGTGAGTATGTGAATGACTTGTGAATGCATACAAAACAACAACAAAGAGAGAGAGAGATAGAGAGGGAGAGAGAGAGAGAGAGAGAGAGAGAGAGAGAACTCCTCTTCCGCCGCGATAACTATACGAGGTGTGTTCAAAAAGTAAGGTGACTTTTCAAATTTCGCGGGCAACATATTTTCGATTATCGATTGTTTTGTTTTGTTATATTGGTACACTCTTCCCTAACATCTGTACCAAGTTTCAATGGAACATCCTCTTTTGTTTGGTTGTGAGAGGCGTAAAGTTACAAGTTATTTTGCGAGCTCGGCGATTTTTGCTATCGAAAAATATGGATCAAAGGATTTGCATCAAATTTTGTGTAAAAAATAAAATTAAGTGCTCTGAAACACTTGAAATGTTGACAGTGGCATACGGTGAAACTGTTCTGAGTAAAAAAAATGTGTACAAGTGGTACAAACTCTTCCAAGATGGCCGGGAAGATGCCAATGACCAGCCTCGCTCTGGACACCCAAGCACGTCAACAACTGATGAAAACGTTCAAGCAGTGACGAAAATTGTTTTGGAAAATCGTCGAATCACTATCAGAGAAGTTGCTGAAGATGTCGGTATATCGCTTGGCTCGTGCCATGAAATTTTTCAAACGTTTTGGGTATGAGTCGTGTGTCAGCGAAGTTTGTTCCGAAATTGCTGAATTTTGACCAAAAGAACCGTCGCATGAGCATCGCTCAAGAGCTGTTGAATGACGTCAACGACGACCCAGATTTACTCAAAAGGGTCATAACTGGTGACGAATCATGGGTATATGGTTATGATATCGAAACCAAAGCCCAATCGTCCCAATGGAAGAGCCCAGGCGAGCCAAGACCGAAAAAGCACGCCAAGTTCGATCAAATGTCAAAGTTTTGATCACTGTTTTCTTCGATTACCATGGCGTGGTGCATCAGGAGTTCTTACCATATGGTCGTACGGTCAATAAACAGTATTATCTGGAAGTTATGCGCCGTTTGCGAGAAGCAATACGAAAGAAACGTCCAGAATTGTGGAAAAACAATTCATGGCTTTTGCATCACGATAATGCCCCTGCTCACTCATCTTTGCTTGTGAGAGATTTTTTGGCCAAAAACAACACCACAATAATGCCTCAGCCACCATATTCACCGGATTTGGCCCCATGTGACTTTTTCTTGTTCCCAAAACTGAAGAGACCTATGAAAGGACGGAGATTTGCAACGATTGAAGAGATAAAGACTGCATCGCTGCAAGAGCTCAAGGCTATACCGAAAAGTGCTTATGGGAAGTGCTTTGAGGATTGGAAAAACCGTTGGCATAAGTGTATTGTATCTGAGGGGGATTACTTTGAAGGGGACAACATAAATATTGATAAATAAATTAATAGTTTTTCTTGAAAATACAAAGTCACCTTACTTTTTGAACACACCTCGTATTTATATATTTACGCGAAATAAATAAATATAGTCCACAAACTTCGCATGTGAAATTGTTGAAGTTTGAAAGTTCAAATGTACAAAAGAAATATAGATATTTATGCAGGCAAACATTAAAGTTTTCATGAATGTCTGTGTATGTCATTGCAATGGTCTGAAGGAAACCGCTTAAACTAACGGGACCATCGTGTTTTTTTCTCCCCATCTGTTCGTCTTTTGAATTCACGATATTCTCGTTAGCTTCTTTTCTGGCGTTAAGAGCGTTCGGTTCATAAAATAAAAGTATCCATTATTATTTATTTATTGCGGGTTGTCTGCATAATATTTAATTATATTATATTTATTCATTCAGTATCATCTCAAACCTCGCAGAGAAAAGACGTGTTACTATTGAGCTCTCGTAGTCTACCTACCAACAACGAAAAACAACAACAACTAACTCAAAATCCATGTGCCGGGCGCCAACCTGAAAAAACTACAACAATGGACAAATCACCATAAAATCAAATCAATCATAAGAAGTGGTACATCAATGTACAGCGAAAACCCAAACCAAAATTAATTATCATTAACGGACCAGACAACAAATCCCTCGAGAATCTTAACCCTTTCATACTTAAAACAAGAGGAAACGCTATAGTCGAGTGCCGCGACTATAAGATACCCGTTACTGTTTTACACAATTGTTAAAATTCCCAAAGCGCCACCTATTGTCGGAGAACGATTGCTGAGTAACTTATAGTGACGTCACTGCCCATGTGAGGGCTTAACTTAAATTTCTTCATAAATAGTAAAATAATGATCCGATTTTAAAAATCTTTGGTAAATCGATAGAGATTGACAGAAATAAGTTATACAAGGTCAAACGAAGGCATTCATAATAATATTAGAGACGCCACAGTTTTCTTTTCTAGAAAATGCGAAAACCGTCTTTTTGGCGTATGGGTGGGTGTGGCCGGATAGTATTACTACTATAAGATGCGCTGGCATCTAAAAATTATACATTCTGAATTTCAACTTTCTAGCTCTAATAGTTCCTGAGATTTAAGCGATTTTAGCTTTTCGCTGTTTGTGGGCGTTGGAGTGGGCGTAGGATGCTGTAATAAACTTGCACTGCGTAGGGACCTCAAGAATCTTCATGGTTAATCTAAACTTAAAACACCTTACAAGCAAACAAATTACTTAAATTAAACCAAATTGCAAACATTGAAGTAACTGTCTCTGAGCACAAAACCATAAATTTAAAAATTTCTCATGAGCGAAGCAGATATCTTAGACGAACTAAAACATAAAAAGTCACCGAAGTACAAAAAATATTTAAGAAAAACGATAAATCCACTGAAACTGGTCAAATCATTATTACATTTGCTTCACTTACTCTCCCAGAATACCTTAACATTGGATACGAAAAAATACGCGTACGCCCATATATCTCGATGCCCTTAAGGTGCATGAGATGCTTACGCTTTGGATACCCAACCCCAACCTGTAAGAACCCTAATGAACTTTGTAGGAACTGCTCTGATAAAGTTTATACAGAGATAAATGAGACATGCCACTATGAAAAAAGCTGCATTACCTGCATAAGCATCTCCGATACCGACTCCAAACACAGCCCACTAGACCGCAACTGTCCAACATTAAAAAAACAACAAGAACTAACAAACATTAAAATTACAGAACAATTCAGTCACAAAACAGCACTTACAATATACCACACTCGCCATAACCATCCACTTCCAATAAGCTTCGTCTTAATTGTATCAAAAAATCTAAGCAACACTATAACACCAAGCAAAACAACAACATCAACACTCAGCAATCATAATTAAAACGCGCAAGATACCCGTCAAAGCAAACCACTTACATCTTACGACGACATCTTAACCAACACCCACACAAGACCTACACTAACACGATTAACAACCCAATCTTCACCTGAACACATGGTGGTCTTCATCTCTTACCAGAGACCCACTGGGTTTCTATTCATTCTTTCTCATACCGAACCCCAGGGTTCCATTCTCTTTACATTCACACTCGCCGTCGTATCTATTCTTCTTTCCCTTTCTTAGCTAGCGGATCACCAAGACGGCCTGGCCCTGTCCCCACGCGGCTCCCCCACGGCACACTTCCGAGCATCGGAAGCCCGGCTACCCACTTCGGAAGCTCTCCCTCCCAGGCATGCAGACCGCCCACGGCGAAGACACAAAACTAGCTGCGACATACTCTAGGTGGAATCTTCTTTTCAGCAACCACGCCTGACATCAAACTAAATGTTGGAACGAACTGCTTGTATCCGGTGAACTGTCCCAACCACCCCAAAGCAGGACCGTTACATCTTCAGGACCACCACAACAAATAACATTAAGAAGCAAATGCAGACGCCTTAGAAGACAGACGAGAGTTCCTTACGTCAAAAATCATTAAGTCCCTAGTAAACGGCAAAGCCTCACCAAAAATTAACATTTTAAGAGCATATCGCCCGCCAAAACGTCCACAAATCAAATCAACAACAGATCGTATCATAGAATACTCACAAGTTCACCAATTACCATTCAAACAATTAACACCACCTACACAAACCAAACCTCCCTGAAAAACAAGCCCTCGACAAAAAAGTAACCCTGAAATTTTCAGATTACAATTTACAGAAATTAATACAAAAGACGAACACAAATACACCTACATTTACACCGTTGGATCTCAAGCAAACGGCATCAGTAGCCTGGCAATCACAAGCGAAACTGAATTCATCAAACTTTATCACCTACCACACTACTCCTGAAAACCCGAAAAATCAAAAATGCAAAAATCTCGGGAACTAGAAGAGCTAGAAAGTTAGGCTTAAGAATACGTATACTGCAACTTCCCAAGAGTTTTTATCCGGCCACGCCCACTCTAACGCCTACAAACCGCGGAACACTGTGGCGTCAATAATAATATTATGAATGCCTTCGCTTGACGTTGTACGAGTATAACTTATTTCTGTTTATATCTATCGATTTACAAAAGATTTTTCAAATCGGAACATTATTTCGCTACTTATGAAGAAATTTAGGTTATAAGGCCTCACATGGGCAGTGACGTCACTATCAGTTACTCGACATGCTTTCTCCGACAGTCGCGGCACTCGACTATAGCGTTTCCTCTTGTTGCTCTATAAAGTTGCTGGGCAGTGTTGGGCGACATTGTTGTTGGACGTTGCTGTTCAAAGCAGTTGGACTGAGTTGAGCGAAATTGCTGCTGTTGCTAAATATTGCTGAAATAGTTGCTGAGCAGAGTTGCTAGTTCTTGCGGTGCTGTTGTGGTAGAGAACCATACAATGAATAAAAGAAAAATGAATATAAAACCGTCTGACGGTAAGAATATTTAATACGGAAGTTTAGAGTGAGGGCAGTGTTAGAAGGCACGATCTTTTCAGGATTATAGATGAAACTCATACAGAAGTGATCAATGAGATAAAAGGGGTAGAACGAAATGTATAAAATATAATAATTGTATATGTAAGTGATACGTGATCATAACCCAGTTATGATGGAGTTATATCTGCTATAGAGACTTTATCTGATAGTAACTTAACATTGGCTTTCGTATAAAAAAAATTTAAAAGTTATACATTTAAAACATATACAATGTAAACAATATTGTTTTCTTTTCAAAATAATCTAACAGTAGGTATAACGCAGTTAAAAGATATCCGATTTAAAAAATATTTTTTTCTTTTCAAAATAATCCAATGCAGAAGTTCAATAAACCGTTCAAGACAAGTTTCAAACTGAAGCCAAAATATTTTCATTGCGGTAAGCTAGGTTCTTTAAAAAAAGATTGTTCTTTTTGAAGAGGCAGTCGAATCAAAATTTTACTGAAAAATGCTCAGATTTCAACAGTAGCAACAACCTAGCCAAGAGAGTAGAAATGCATCTTCCAATTCAAAGACACAGCATTGTTCTTTGAGGTATGAGCGTTTGCAATATAAGTTTGGTCAATCAAAAATGGAAAATTGGCGTTTAATGGAATGCGTGAGTACATTACCGATACCGATAGCCTTTCCACCTTATCTTCTTTACGGAATTGGGATCAAACTGATCCCACAATCGCGGAGATAAGATGACTTTCTTGTTTTAATAATATAACCCTTGTATGGACGCCCAGCCACCAAGGTATCCATGGCAACGAACAAGCAGACCAGGCCGCACAGGATATGCGGCTAAAACCATCTTTTATTTTTACTCCTTTCAACAACAAGGACTTAAGAAATATCCGTCTCCACCTTAAGGACAAACAAATTAGAGAATGGGACCTATATGACCACCGATTATTTCCATCAACAATACCTTCACAAAAATTTCTCTGCCTGCGCACCTTGGAAAGGGGGCATGTTCAACATTCATCCGCCTTCGTATCGGGCACACCCGTGCAACACACGAACATATCCTTACTGGAGCACCACGTCCCGTCTGCCGTTGCGGCGAACACCTCGAAATTGACCATCAACTTAACTTTTGCGGTCTTCTGTCAGAACGTCAGGGCCCCCATTTTCGGCCAAAAAAACCTTCCGATAGATTAAATTTAATTTCACAAGAAACCATTATGAACTTTTACCATTTTGTCATTAGAACCAACCTAAATATTTAAGTATCTTTAATTTAATAATTATAATCTCGAGTCGTAGGCCCTAGCAGGTAGTACTCTTTAAGAACTGCATTAGATTTAGTATTGTATACTAGATTTAATTTTGGTAAATAAATAAATAAATAAATTTTAGAAATTTTCAATCAATTTTCCAAATCTTCAAGTGTTACAAAATTTTATTACGATTCTATAGCGGTCATACATGATTACATTCATTTATATATATGGGCATTTTCACAAAAAGGTCCACCGCGGCCAAAAAAATTAAAAGTTCTTGAAAATTATTTTTTTCAACACGGTAGCGTAAAGAAATATTAAAGTTTATGAAACTCGAAATAATTTTGTATTATCTTCTATAGATTTCAAAATACTCGAATGCAAAGTCGAGCAAACGCCCCTTTTGTCATAATGATGTTTGTAGGGCGTATTTTGTTTTGATAACAACTTCTAAAATATATGCAATATGCTTTGTACTTGCTTTCTTAAATCACTTTGAGATTCCAAGAATCGAAAGAGAACGCAAAAAGTAGCATACGATCAGCAATAACGGTAAAAATGTAGGTATTCATTATCGCTTATTTTAATAAAATAGAATATTTGAGGTATGAGAAAGTCTACTTAAAGAACAATAAGAGACTAGGCAATAAGCTAACTCCATTATACACGAAAAAACGCGTAGAAGCGGACCTGGGGACAGCAGTCCTCATTGGAGGAAGGGTAGTGCACAAGGACAACCTTAAGTAACCTTTTTCTCCAATTTACACACACTTAACACACCCAACACAAACACACACTTAGAAAATAGCCAATAGATTTAACCTGTCATTTTATTACAGGATCGCGGGAATCATATTAACAATATTAGCAGTAGTTAACGCTAGAGTGACAGACTACACTCACGCCCGATACATCCACATAACCAACGGAACTGCATTGGTATGGGAACATAGGAATTACTTTAGGCATTCGAGCAATTTGACAGAGTTTTCAATCTTGATAGACGGAACAGCTAGATTGTCCTCTTTTTTCCCACAATCGCACATGCGAAAATTTTTAGATGTTGATACTGATCATATTAGAAATATATTATCCGTACTAAAGGTACACCACCGAATTGCCAGAAGCCTAGATTTTTTATGCACCGCGTTAAAAGTGGTAGCGGGCACACCTGATGCCGCTGACCTCGAAATGTTAAAAATGTCCGAGTCCGAGTCCGGTTAATCGAATCAAACAATAGACAGGTAGTTATTAACACCGAAACGCAAAAGCAGATTAACAAACTAATCGATGCTGTTAACGAAATCATTAAGGCAAAAAAGAATGACCTGGCTGACACACCCCATTTATACGAAGTTCTTTTGGCCAGAAATAGAATGCTAATTACAGAGATACAGAATCTGATGCTCACGGTAAATCTTGCAAAATCAAATATCATAAACCCTGCCATTTTTAACCATGAAGATTTGAAATCCGTTTTAGTTGATCATCCCACAGAGGTCCCCGTTATCAGCCTAATAGAGGCATCTAATATTAAAGTCTTTCAGTCCGACAATATTATTCACGTGCTAATTGCATACCCTAAGATAAAATTTAAATGTAAAAAGGTTGCCGTCTTCCCCGTTCCCACCAACACACCGTTTTCCAACTACGGGACAACGTGGTAGGTAAGTGCAACCAAGATGTCTTAGCGATCACTGATTGCGTGTCGACGATGTACGGAGCATTCTGCAAACTGGCAACCCAGGACACTTGCGCCCGAGGTCTACACGCGCCATGCGAAACGCAGGCCAGCCACCTAAGCCCCATAACGCTGGAAGACGATGGCAATAGTCAGCACGGATGACGGCCCCAATAGAGAAACAAATGGCACGCATCTAATAACATTTGAGCGACTAGCCTTTGTAAACGGCACAAAATACTTGAACCGGCGCGAAAGGATAAGAAAGACTGCGGGCGAGGCGGCCTCCCCCCTGCTAAACATTATCGGGCACAACCACGTGCTTAGTATGCCAATGATTCAGAAGATGAACAGCCAAAACCTGGAAACGATCCAAACCCTCAAAAACGAAGTAAAGTCGGCTGGATCAACGGACATCAGGATCGCTGTCGGCGTGAGAGTAAGCTTTTTGATCAGCACTCTCATCCTGCTCCATCTTGTGTGGAGGAGAAGACGAGACGCATGGGAAATGCAACAGGTTGCCGAAACATTCAAGACGACCGAGGACGGTCTTACTCCTAAGGGGGGAGTAGTTAACACTCTTGAGGGGTAACAAACAGTCGGTAGAAATCTTGGGTGATTCTTGGATTACCCTAGTCTTTCTAGATTCCGACTCAGCATACCCGCCCTTGGGGGCCGTGCCTGGATCCCATTGGTTCCCGGTATGGTGAGTTCTGCTCATTTTGCGATCGTCAGCATTTCCCACTGTCATGCAGTCGGCCTGCCGACTAAGCACTCTACTGCTAAGTTCCTTAGTTCTGTTTTATAATCATTTGAATAAAGAGCATTTAGCTCCGTAAACTTTACTCCGGCTATCGCCGTCTTATTATTTGCATTCGCCCACTGATCTTATGGCCAGGGGTATAGGGCGGCAGTCACCCTCTCGACATAAACTTTATTTTACACTTCATCAAACACCCTACCGGTGGCACACCATCAGCGGGACCAGCAGCCCGGCCGCCAACTCTCACCTATCTTGAACCTACTCATCAAGTACCCTACCGGCACCTACCACCTCATCATCAGCCGGATCTGGAACAGCCTTACCACCGGGCAACCTACTACAGGATATCTTGCACAGTGCACAGGAGCAGGCTAGGCGCCGGTTATAACTGCGACGGCAACCATTTCCTGCGTCGTTGATCAACGTTTAGACTGCAACCAGAGGAAGGAAATATAAGCAGGGGTAAATTATGTATTAGTTGTCTAAGTAAGGCGCATGCCCTTTCGCGCTGCACGAGTAATAAAGGCTGTCAAGTTTGTGGGCAGCGTCATCACACATTGTTGCATTTCCCTGATTTGGCTCATAGCCAGTCGCCGAGCGGTGTGCCGCCGCATCCGGTCCGGATTGTGGCGCAGACTCCTACTGCACCTGCAGATAGGGAGAGCGTATCTCAACAGCGCAGGCAGCCAACGACAGACCAGAACCTCGGCACATCTTACTGATGCTATTCAGCAATGTCATCGGATCTGTCTTCGAGAAATGTCTTTCTCGCCACTGTTTGTATCACCGTGCGGAACCCGGTGAACGGACTGCACGCTGCATAAACGCCCTGGTCGTCCAAGGATCGGAGGCAACCGCTGTCTCGGAGCAAGTGGTACACTCCTTGCATCTGAAGCGATCTAGGACCCTAACATCTATTTTTGGGATGGGTCATGGGGACGGTCGGTGGAAGTATACTGTCAAATTTGAAATCCATAGTAATGTTAACCCTGACTTTTCAGTAGACGTTGATTCCGCGTATGTCCTCAATTCGTCTTCCAGGTTGCAGCTTCATGCCTCAGAGTTGGGACCATACACGAGGGCTTCCTCTGGAGGTTCCGATTGTCACAATTCGTAATGCCAAACACCAGGATCGGGCTGCCGGCGAGCCTATAGCTCAGAACACTCACCTTGGGTTTTTTTTGTTAGTGGTGGTTTTAAGCCTCGAAAGCCAACTCGGGGCTGGGTTAGGTTTCCGAAGTCCAACCCAGTAAAAACTCCACCCCCTCCGCGCTTCCCCGGCGGTACTGCCGTTAGGTTTTACCTCGCCGGGGGGAATGCCCTTAGGGCTCTCTAGGATTCTATCCTATTGGAATTTCACAGTCTTTCTGCGATGCGCAGTTTTTTGAGTACTATTGTGGCCATGTTGCTTACAGCGGACCAATTTACATCAGATTCAAGCATAATTTTCACCAGGTTCCACCCTTATGCTCAGATCTAGACGTTCATTTTCAAATCTCGGACAGACGGCGTCGATGGTTGATAGCCCCTTTCGAAAGCCATACTGCATTTCGGAGAGGGCATTGGTTTCGGCAAGGGCACCCTCCAGCCGGGAGTGGATTATTTTTTCCAGAATTTTGCCCACCGTATCCAGCATACATAGCGGTATGTACGAGGAAGGTTCTTCCACCGGCTTGTCCCCCTTTGGTGTGAGTACCAACTGCTGTGTTTTCCAGCGTCTGGGGAACACACCTTCCGTTAGGCAAGCGTTAAACATATCAATGTACTCTTGTATTTGCCCTAATTGCAATTTTAAGGACTTTATTCGGGATTCCATCTGGTCCCGGTGCTTTGTCATCCAGTATTTTCTCTAGTACTCCGAGGACTTCTTCGGCACTTGTGGGCTTTATGCTCGCTATATTCACGGTAGGTGACGTTCGCGCCTTGCTCTCTTGCACAGGGAATAGTGTTTCCACTATCCTTTTTAGACTGGCTGGTCATGTCGGCGGTGGCCTGCTGTATACCCGAAGCCGTTTAGTGCCGAGTTTATATGCGAAGCCCCATGGGTTGGAGTCTATTTCATCACATGTTCTGTTAAAGCACCTACGATTGCTCTCTTTTATTTTTTCCCTGTAAATAATGTGTAGTGTTTCGAATTCGTGCCTTTCTATTGATCGTTGATAAGCACGTCTTGCCCTGTGGCATTCTTTCCTGACTTCCGCAATGTCTCGATTCCACCAGTATGCGGGTCTTCTGTTTGAAGGGTTTTTCCTCTTTTTCTGCATAGATGCGTCGCAGGCTAGCCTGGTGTAGTCTGGTATGTGGTTTGCCCTTTCTTAAGCCGATCCGCTTGTAGAGAGGTCCTCGAACAACATCTGTGCCATCTCTGCCTCTAGCTTTTCTATTTTGTACCCTGACACGGTTTTTGGATCTCGTGGTGGGCTATTTCTAGACTTTATCGTGCAGATAATTGCTGCATGGTCACTACCCATGTAGATGTCACTAACCTCCCAGCTGCAGCCCGGGGCCAATTCAGCGCTCACAAATGTGAGGTCAATGGTGGAATTGGTGCTGGCTCTGGAGAAGGTCGGTTTCGTTCCAGAGTTGTCCGGGGTGATCCCCACTCCGTGGCCCATGCATTAAAATCACCGGCAATTACGGTGGGATAATTTTCCCGGGCGTCTTCTGCAATTCCTGTATTGCTCGGTTATGAGTGCCATGTCTACGTTTTTTCGGTGACACTTTGCTCTAGCAACGACTGGGCAACTTCGCAGTGGTTTAGGTTTATCTGCAGGAACTTTATTTGCCCCTGAGCCCTTGCATAGCCTTCTTGAAGTACGGACATTTCCCACTCATTGTTGGGTGTTCGCAGTGTTTCTCCTTTTTGCGCTTACAGAGCATTCAGGAGGCCTTTGCTTTGTAGCCTCTGACTTGGTGCTCCTTTGCGCCGCAATTGTAGCAGCATTTTGCACATTCCTCCTGGTTCCTGCAGTTCCCTGCCATATGGTTAAACTCCATACAATTAAAACACCTTTTGGGTGTTATCTTTGGTCTGACCCTCCACCAGGTCCATCCTAGCCTGATTTTGTCCTTCTCCAGGAGCCGTCTTCCTACGTCAGGCATTGCTCTTAGTGTGGCGCTGTGGGTGCCACCGTACGCCACCCTTAATCCTACCACCGTGGATTCTGGCAGTTTCACATCAAACTGGGATTTAACCGCGCATAAGACGTCCGTCTTGTCGGTGATCTTGTCGATGTCTTTCACCTCGATCAGCATTGTCTCAGTCAGCGCTCTGACATCGACATTGCTACCCAGGACCGCTTTCATTGTGGTCTGGAGCTCGGCGGTTTTAGGGTCGGAGACATTGTTTAATAGGATTAATTGTTCCCCTTTAGCTGTGCGGCTGACGGCCTGTACTGCTTGTCCAAGCTCCTTCAGTTGAGGCTCTGTCCGAACTGTTTTCAGGATATCCGCATAGGACCCACCTGTGGAGGTTGCGATGACTATCGCATCGTTCCGTGGCGGTCGCACCTTGGGCTTCCGTGCCTTCTGTTCCACTTTTTCCAATCTTCTGGTTTCTTCACAGGTTTTTGGGGGGGGGTTTGGGGGTTTTTCCTCCTTGTGCATCGCCTTTTTTGCGGGAAGTTCTGTCGTTTTCCAGGTTTCTTGCCCTCTGGGTCTCTTGGCGCTCGCGAGTACTTCTGCACAGGTTTTTTCCACAGCCTTCTTGGCTTTTCCCTGCTCTACGATCATGCTTTGTTCCGCCGATAGACTTCTCTCTAAAGGTAGTCAATTTCATCGACTATCTCCCTCATTGGAAAGGTGATGGATCGCTTTCCGTCCATTAATTTTTTCCACTCCCTGGACTTCGATCCCAGGCTAGTCAGCTGTAGCAACACATCCCCTTGCTCCTCTTCCGCTTTTGGGCTGACTTTTCCTGCTGCTGGGGGGTACTAGGCTGCTTGCCACTGCCCTCCACCTTATGTTCCGGCGATCTTGCCATTACACTGCTTTTTTCCCTACCCGCAATATCCTGCTGGTCTTCGATCGGACTTTAATATATTAAAGAACTTTACTGAAAAAAAGAAAAGCGCGGTGAAAATTATGGCAGCAACTATGCCATCCAACGAGTCGAAAACAAGAAGAGGCAGAGATGCCTCCCCTCCCTCGCCTACGACCGGCCCCTGCCTGGTCGCCAAACCTGTTGGGGATTGATTTCCGGGCTGTCCCCAGGTGTCGTCCATGGTCTTCTGGCTACCAGCTAATGTCCATATGCGTATCCAGATACTCCACGCCGGATGGCCGGCTGCACTCTTGTTTTACTTGAGAACTTGTGTAAATAAGCGGAGCGATTTGAAAACGCGACCGCACTCAAAACTCTCTCCCGCTGTCGTGCGCCTGTGAGGCGGCTGGCGTATGCGTTTGTGAGGCGGCTGGTGTATGCGCCTGTGAGGCTGCTTCTGGGTGCGCCTGTAAGGCGCACGGTGGATGCGCCTGTGAGGCGGCTGGTGTATGCGCTAGTGCGGCGGCTGGTGTGTGCGCCTGTGAGGCCGCTGCTCGGTATGCGCCTGTGAAGCGGCTGGTGTGTGTGCCTGTGCGGCGGCTGGTATATGCGCCTGTGAGACGGCTGGAGTGTGCGCCTGTGAGGTGGCTTCTGGGTGCGCCTGTAAGGCGGCTGGTGGATGCGCCTGTGAGGCGGCTGGTGTATGCGCCTGTGAGGCTGCTGGTGTATGCGCCTGTGAGGCGGCTGGTGTATGCGCCTGTGAGGCTGCTTCTGGGTGCGCCTGTGAGGCGGCTGGTGGATGCGCCTGTGAGGCGGCTGGTGTATGCGCTAGTGCGGCGGCTGGTGTGTGCGCCTGTGAGGCCGCTGCTCGGTATGCGCCTGTGAAGCGGCTGGTGTGTGTGCCTGTGCGGCGGCTGGTATATGCGCCTGTGAGACGGCTGGAGTGTGCGCCTGTGAGGCGGCTTCTGGGTGCGCCTGTGAGGCGGCTTCTGGGTGCGCCTGTAAGGCGGCTGGTGGATGCGCCTGTGAGGCGGCTGGTGTATGCGTCTGTGAGGCGGATGGTGTATGCGCCTGTGAGGCGGCTGGTGTGTGCGCCCGTAAGGCGGCTTCTTGGGGCGCCTGTAAGGCGGCTGGTGGATGCGCCTGTGAAGCGGCTGGTGTATGCGTCTGTGAGGCGGCTGATGTGTGCGCCTGTGCCGCGGATGGTGTATGCGCCCGTGAGGCGGCTTCTGGATTCGCCTGTGTGGCGGCTGGTGTGTGCGCCTGTGAGGGCGTTGCTGGGAGCGCCTGTGAGGCGGCTTCTGGGTACGTCTGTGAGGCGGCTGGTATATGTGCCTGTGAGGCGGCTGGTGTGCGCCCGTGAGGCGGCTTCTGGGTGCGCCTTTGAGGCGGCTGATGTGTGCGCCTATGCGCGTTTGGTATATGCGCCTGTGAGGCGGCTGGAATGAGCGCCTGTAAGGCGGCTTCTGGGTGCCCCTGTGAGGCGGCTGGTGTATGCGCCTGTGAGGCGGCTTTTAGGTGCGCCTGTGAGGCGGCGTGTTCATCTCGTGTTGGTGTCGGTGAGCTGGTTCTCGCGAGTCGAGCCAAAATAGGTGGTTAAAGCTTGAAGGTCACCCACTGCAGTGTGGCTCCGCCGTAGCACAGGAAGTCCATGCCGAGCAGAAGGACATCCAGCACGTCTGGCATGATGAGAGCGGAGACGCTGACCCGAGCTTCCCCCAACTGTATTGTGGTTCGCAGGGCCTGTGTGAGCTCCGTCGGCTAACTTCACTTTTGTCCGCACGGCGCGGCAATTCCTTCCCCCGTCGAGTTCTTTTGCAGGCGTTTGCTTATAAAGCTGTGCGAGGCCCCCGTATCCAAGGTTGCGGTGAGGGGGCACCCTCAACCGTGACCTGTGCGCGGATACGGTTTCGATCGTGCTGGATGGAACGGCTGCGGGAGTTCGGTGGGTTCCTCAGGTGACTCCCTGATACCCGAGGCCCTTGCCTGTATCCCGGCGTCAGGTTCCTGCAACACTCGATAGTACCTATGCCCTGGCGACCGCAGTTCCAACAGAACATGATTCGCTGGTTCCGGCATTCCGTGTCGCAGTGACCAGTCTAGCCGCAGTTTTGGCAGGAGATGCTGGGGTCGATTGACTTGGTGGGCGTGGCTCCTTTGTTGGGATTTCCCCCGGCGTCTCGGCTGGTGGCCCGTTCCTAGGGTGTTTCACCTGGGTCGTGCTTTGGGATGGATACCCGACGTCTGGGCTTGCTGATGGGTATTCCCGGACGGTTCGGCCTCCGCGGCTGGCAACTTCGAAGTTGACCGCCACGTGCGTGAGCTCGGCCAGCGTCTTGAAATCCTGGCGGCGGGTGAACATCTGATATTCGGGCAATATGTTCTCGTAGATTCGTTACAATCCCTGCTCTGGTGAGAATCCAGCGCGGCGCATCTGAAGGCGAAGATCTACTAGGTACGGCTCGTTCACCTTTTGGAAGTGTGAGCGTATCTCGCCGTCGAGGCGTTGATAACACCGGGCCGGTAGGAAGAAGTGCAAGAATTCCCAACGATCTTCGGCCCAGGTCCGTCCCTGCAGATCACTGGTTCGGAACCAACTCTCCGCTCGGCCAGTCAGGAGGACGATAATAGCGTAGGACAGATACTCCCGGTCAACCCGGTAGGTATCCGCCCGTTCTTTGATGTGTTCCACGAAGCTGAGCGGATCTGAGGTGCCATCAAAGGACAGTCCCCATTTGGTCATTTTGTCAACCAACATCAAGCAGGTACCTGCATCGGACTGGGACCTACTGGCGCGTGCTGTGCCTTCCTATCTTCCTCGCGTCCCTGGGGACGGGGAAGTGTGCGTGGCTGGTGCTTGGCCCTTTTTCGTGGGAGGGCGGTAGCGGCAAAGGTGGCTTATTGTCTCCGGAGGGGGCGTTTCCGTACTTGCGTTCCATTTCTTCGAGCCGGATCAGGGTATCCTCGGAGTGTTCTGTTTGTCTGGCGAACGCGTACAGTCGGGCCCGCTGATCGTCAACCGTACCGTTTTGTTCTAGGCCAATTTCGAGAAGAATAGCCTGGAGTTCGTGCTTCTTCCTGTACGAAATCCAGGAGACTCCCATGTAATCGTCGGTGTGTGTCCTGGCTGTGTATCCTTGGTGGTCCTGGCTAGTGTGCAGGAGCGGTGACGTGTTGATTCCTGGGAGGATGTGTATCCTGTTGATTCCTGGGAGGATGTGTATTCTGTTGATTCCTGGGAGGATGTGTATCCTGTTGATTCCTGGAAGGATGTGTATCCTTGATAGTCCTGGCTAGAATGCAGGACCGGCGATGTGTTGATTCCTTGGAGGATGTGTATCCTTTGTGGTCCTGGCTAGAGAGCAGGAGAGTCCTGGTTGCTTGAGGTTGGTGATCGATGTTGTCCCTCGGGACTCTGGTGACGATTGTGTGTCGGGGGCGGCTTATATATCCCAGGTTCTGCCGGCATCGGGCATTCTACTCGGTAAGAAACCAGTTGTGCAAAAGGGATAGGGGAACTAGATATCTGTTGGCGTGGATGCCGGCTGCGGTGTCGACGTGGCTTAGGTTCTGCGGCTCTCTCTCTCTCCCCCTTGCTCTGTTTCTCTCGCGTTTACGTGCTAGAGTGCGTGTGTGTATTTTGACTCTGCGTGTGACTAAACTTGCTTGCCTTTATTTCGTGTCGTGTGCGACGACATTTCCTCGTGGTTACTCTATCTCTCTCTCTCTTGTTTTGCTTCACTCCGTTGCAAAAAAAACGTGCGTGCTCCCCTAGCTTTTTGTACGTAACCTCAAATTTTTACCTCATTTTTCCTGATGGTTCTTTTCGCCACGAAGAATGGAATTATCCTAGCATTTTCCTGCTTAGTCCTTGTTCGGGCGCCATCTGTAAGGATGCTAATCACGGGCCGGGATAAAGGCTTACGTCAGCGCAGGGTCCCCTACAGAAATATTTGTAAAGAACTGAGACAGACAGGAAGAGGATGCGAGATGGTGTGTGAGGTGGGCTTCGGAGAGGAGTCGGGCGGCCGATCCCGTCACCCGGGATTCGGTTGTCCGGCCCCGTCGACCGGGTGCAGGTGCCCAAACTAGGGGGAACGATATGAGCGGCCGATCCCGTAACCCGGGAATCGGTTTGTCCGGCCCCGTCAGCCGGGTGCCGGTGCTTCGAACTACGAGGGAGGATATGAGCGGCCGATCCCATCACCCGGGAATCTGTTGTCCGACTCCGTCAGCCGCGTGCTGCTGCTCCGAACTACGAAGGAAAAGGGCAACGGATAAGAGAAAGAGGGGAATACGGCTCCGTCATCCGGATACCGCTTGCCGACCGGGATTGGGGAGAATAATTCCGGAGTTTAGCATTTGCGTATTAATACAGTGGTTTTATTCACATGCCTTGCTTATGTTATAAACCTATCCCTACGATGTTCCCTACACTTCCGCACCGCCGGCCTCCCACGTTTTCGAGTTGGCCCATGGTGTTGTTTGATGGGATGTGTTTGAGGCGGTGTGGGCTCTGCCGGTATGATGGCTCTGGCGATAATAGTTTGGTTGATGTGTTCGAGGCGGTTTTGGCTCTGTGGGTATGATGGCTCTGCCGACAATAGTTTGGCGCTGTGTGACGTTGATGTGTTCGAGGCAGTGCTGGCTCTGCCGGTATGATGGCTCTGCCGATGATAGTTTGGCGCTATGTGATGTTGATGTGTTCGAGGCGGTGTTGGTGATGAAATCTATGCTTTAGCTATGTATGTAATTTATGTCCTAACTAACGTAAACCTTAATGCCCTACGTGGGTCTTAATTGGTGTACCTAAATCTAAGTGCCCTCCGTGGGTCCTAGCTGAAGTACCTAAATCTAATTGCCATCCGGGGGGCTTTTATTAATCCTTAATCTAACCTAAATCCAATGTTCTCGAAACAGAATTAAGCATTCTGAGACAAGGAAGAATGACAATTACTGAATTCTACAACGAAGTAAACAAAAAAATGACTTTGTTAATAAACAAAACCATAATGACTTAAAAATAACATAATTACAAAGGAGACTACAAAAACGATAAGAGGCAACGCCTTAAGAGTTTTATTTCAGAAACTCTATTTTCCTTAAACCCACCAGACTTACCAAATGCTTTAGCAAAGGTTCAGGAACTAGAGTCGAACCACTTTCGAGCTCAGCTCTCAAATAAATATTATGGATTTCAAAACGACACAAAAAAGCAGGGCAATTATCTAAGATTCAACAAGGTGCAACCCAAACAGAATTCCTATTTTAAAACGGGAAATAATTGGTATCAAAAAATAAATTATGAACAAAATATTTTCAAACAAAACCAAGCAAAAGAACAGAACGTAGAACCAATGAACGTCGATCCATCCGATCAAATTAAACCATTTAAAAAATGGCAGGGACATAATTGAAGACAGGAAAACTATTAAAATTCAAACAGAAATTACAGCCGACAATATTCAAACCGTC
Organism: Drosophila eugracilis; assembly: GCF_018153835.1. Taxonomy (NCBI): domain Eukaryota; kingdom Metazoa; phylum Arthropoda; class Insecta; order Diptera; family Drosophilidae; genus Drosophila; species Drosophila eugracilis. The sequence continues at coordinate 68,136 of NW_024572898.1, read as the reverse complement.
CGAATTATAAACTACAAAATAATTTCAAGACTAAACAAACCCATCCACCACTAAAACGCAAACCAACTAGCAAAAGAAAAAATTTAAAATATTATTTGATACAGGAGCAACATCCTTTTATATAAAAAAGGGGATATATTAAAAAAAAAAATGAACTTCCCATATACAAAAGAGTCTCCACTGTAAATGGATACTCAATAATAAAACATTACCCCATGATATCAATCTTCAATACAAAGCAAATATTTTACGAAATTGAAGGTTTAGACGCCGGTTTTTTAGTAGGATTTAACTTACTCAAAAAAATAGGCGCCGTGATCGACATAAATATGGGTGTCATAAAATATCACGGAAAGGAAGAGAAATTAGTTTTCCGACGTTGAATTATCCATCAACAATAAGTTGAGGGTTTCGACGTTGATTTATCAGTCAATAGTGAATTAAATAATATCCAGTTGGAATTTTCAAACCAAGTAGATAATATGAAAGAAAATATAATAACTCAAATTGAAACAAAACATTCTACGATCGATATCCAAATTCCATTTCGAACTGATATTAAGGGGGAAATCACTACACTACATGACAGACCAGTTTATAGCAAACAGTATCCCCACGCTCTGTCAGTCCCAGATTTTTTCTACACTACATGACAGACCAGTATATAGCAAACAGTATCCCTACGCTCTGTCATTCTCGGATTTTGTTAATAATGAAATAAGCCGAATGTTATCAGAACAAATAATAAGGCCCATACAACTCACCCGTCTTAGTGGTCCCAAAAAAGGACAAAATGAAGATGGAAGCCCTAAACTAAGATTAGTAATAGACTATAAGAAACTTAGTGAAAATACCGTTCAAGATAGATATCCGATGCAGGATCCATCTGTGATCTTAGCAAATTTAGGAAAGGCAAAAGTCTTTTTAACGATCGACCTAGAATCCGGTTTTCATCAAATCTTGATGAAAGACTCTGACATAGAAAAAACATAATTTTTCATAAACAATGGAAAGTACGAATTTTTGAGAATTCCATTTGGTTTAACGAATGCCACTAGAATTTTTCATAGAGCAATAGACGACATATTGAGGAAACAAGTTGGGAAAAGTTGTCACGTTTACATGGACGACATAATTATATTTTCCGACACAATTGATCAGCATTACCAAGACTTATTGAAAATTGTAAATATTTTGTTCAAAGCTAACATGAAAATTTGGCTAGAAAAATAAAAATTCTTCATGAGAGAAACCAGTTTCTTAGGGTACGTAGTAGTAATATTATTAAAAAATATCTCGAAAAAATCTCAACAATACTAAAATATCCGCAACCCAAAAATATTAAAGAGCTCAGAAGTTTCCTAGGATTAACAGGGTATTATAGAAAGTTTGTAAAGAATTACGCACTAATAGCGAAAACTCTTACAAAATATTTAGGAGGGAATAATGGTAATGTATTCAAGACTATGTCTAAAAAAATTTCAATACAGCTGACCTGCTGTAAAAGCTTTTAACGAACTTAAACAAAATCTAGTAGCTCAAATAGAACTAACCCAAACAGATTATAACAAGAAATTAACATTAACTACAGACGCTCCAGATTTTGCTATTGGCGCAGTCCTGTCGCAAGAAGGAAACCAATAACTTTTATTTTAAAAAATGATCAAAAACAGAGAAAATTTATGCAACAAACAAGAAGTAATTATTAGCTATAGTCTGGGCATTAAATTCAGAACAAAATACCATTCACTCAGCAGAAAGCAGTTTCGAAAATATTATCAATTAAACAAACAAACCAAAGATTCAACTACTAATCACAACGGGCCGACTCACCTTTCATGAGTCATTGAAAGTATTCGACAATACCAGACACATAATCGAGTCGTACTCGTACACCCGAGAATCTAGTAACAATTCTTAGAGAATACCTTCAACCAAACATAACCGTTGGACTACACTGTACCCTTGAAGATCTGTACGCAATTCAAAAACCTCTAAAAGAGAATTTCGTAAACAAGTTTTTGTTTACCAGAACTTTCGTTCAAGACATCGACAAAGATGAAGACAAAGCTCTCATTATTGAGGAAACACATTGCCGAGCCCATAGAGGACTGGACGAAAATTACAAACAAATAACAAGACTTTACTACTTGCCGAAATTACTATTAAGACTTAAATAATATATTAAGAACTGTAGAACGATAACAAATACTGCAGACATTGTTCGGTCAAACTCACAATATTTTTCGTCTTACATACTGTTTCTCTTTGCCTATACAAATGTAAACAAAGCTCATTAACATGTATTAACCAATCTCTGTAAATTACTCTGAATGTTTATGTTATTTTGCCGCTGCTAATAAAAGGCAGTTGCTGATGTTAGATCTTGGAAAACGGTTGTCTTTTTCTCGCCTGAGTTTTTAGATTGCAATTAGTTTATGCACCCCCCAACCTGATATCTTATGCAGCACAAAAGACGCTTTGTGCATTAAACATTTTGGCGCCCAACGTGGGGCAGTGTTTAAACAAATTATTAACAATTTATTAATTCATAAACAATTGTCGAAGTATCGCCCGCAACAATTATTCGCTCGACCCGCTCATCGCAACTCAACATTGTCATAACCGCATACAAAGGTGAACATTCAACCCTAGTGCATTCATCGAAAGTGAATAATAAATAAACAAATAAAGTTATTAACTATTCACGAAAATTCTAAGGGCAACGTGTCGTTCGTATAACGAAACTATTCGCGCTCTTCTTCGCACATCTCTTCGCTTGTGTGTGTGTGCCCGCCCGCTCTATAAGCTCGGCGTCGATCGCTCATTCTCCTTTGCTCCGTTATTCCGCCAGCAAAGTGTTGTTGTTTTGTTTACATCGCCAACTGCAGTCGCTGGTACAGTTTTTGAGTTCTAGTCGCTTTCGCTTTGAACTAACTTCACGGCATTGCCACATTCGTCGCTCCGCGTTGTTGTTGCCGCAACTTTACTCTCGTTCTCGCATTCGCATTCTTCGTCGCAGCCATGGAAACGACTATATTGAAGACTCTCAAACGGCAACGCTCGAATATTAAGCGCAAAATTACGCGCATAAGAGGAATGGTCGATGTCAAGGAAGAAGAAGAGCAGAAATCGCCGGCTGAACTTCAGTGCCGTTTGGGAATCTTAGAGTCATATTTTAAGCAAGCCCTTTCGGTACAATCAGAAATTGAGACCATGGAATCCACAGATAGTGGACGTGCAGACCTGGAGGACAGTTACATAACTACAAAGTTGGCAATTCAGCAACTTCTTGGAGAGGATCTGCACAACACAGTTTTCGACCACATCTCTGCACCAAGCTACAGCGCGCCGTCCCGACTGCCAAGATTGGCACTACCTAGCTTTGATGGAAATCATAAGGATTACAAGAACTTCATCTCGTCGTTTCTGCCACTGGTCAATCGTGAGCAAATATCTAATATAGACAAATTTAATCATCTCCGTAATTGTTTAAAGGGACCTGCACTGGAAGCTGTCGCAGCCTTCCCGGTCACTGGAGAAAATTACGCGAAGGCGCTGGAACGGCTGAAGGACCGGTATGACAAGCCTGCCCTAATCTTTGTCGAAACGATAGCCTCGATTTTTAAACTGCCGCCGGCTGCTGCGGCAAGTGCTCAACAGCTCCGCAGCCTAATCGACAACGCATCCGCGTTATATAGTGCCCTTTCATCGCTAGGCTCGGACGCTCAAATCAGCAGACCAAAACAAAATGGAACGAATCACTGGATTATCTCACTCTGCCATCCTGGAGCCAATGCACGCAGATACTTGAGCGCCACTGCCAGTTTCTTCTGTCTGACGAGCAATCCCATGGATCGGAGCGGCCAAGACCGACTCGTCCCCCCGCAAGATCTCACAATTCGTCGTTTTCGCTGACCAACGCACCATGTGTATACTGCCTCGCACCCTCACACAAATTGCTCGGATGTGACAAGTTTAAGGACCTTAATCCAACCGCGCGATTTGATGTCGTTAAAACACACCGTCTGTGTTTAAACTGTCTGTGTAGAGGTCACCAACTGTCGAGCTGCCCATCGAGAAATCGCTGTCGCACCTGCAACAAGGCACATCATACCCTGTTGCACAACAACCATTCGCTAGATTCATCTCGCTCGCATCAACCGTATCCAACCGCACCGCCATTGGAAGCTCGCACTCGCATTCTGGCCAGAAGTCTCAGGTGTTGCTTGCCACTGCTATGGTTCTCGTCAAGGATGCGTTTGGAACCTACTGGCCTGGAAGAGCTCTTCTCGACTCCTGCTCTCAAGTGAACTTCGTGACGGAAGACTTCGCACAACGGCTTCGCTTACGGAGGGAAAGACATGCAGTCCAAATTCGAAGCATCGGCCATTCGCAAACAGATATTAAATATCTGTTTCATCTTTCGTACTCTCCGCAGATCTCTGTATTATTCCACAAATCTCATACCAGCCCGATCTGGCCATCGACGATTCGACTTGGAAGCTGCCAAAAAATACGCCGCTCCCTGATGAAAGATTCTACCAATCACGCCACGTCGATCTGCTACTGGGAACCGAAGCCTTCTTCGACGCCTTAACTGTAGGGAAAATAAGGCTGGGACCTCAAGGCCCGCTGCTGCAGAAAACTCAGTTTGGCTGGGTCGTAACCGGCCGACTGCAGCAAACCGCGCCAATAGAAGTTTCCACTTGCATGGCTTTAAACGCAAGTTCAATTGATGTCAACCTCAAACGTCTGTGGGAACTGGAAGCAGTCGACTCGCCACCTCTGCAGAAGCCGGAGCATGCTATTTGCGAGGAACAGTACGAGAAGACCACTTGTCTCGACAGCACTGGTAGGATTGTCGTCAAACTGCCATTCAAGGCTGACCCAACTCGGTTGGGAGACTCATTTGATATCGCTCGCCGTCGGTTCCTAAGCATGGAACGTCGCCTATCGAAATCTCCAGCACTTCGTCAACAATACTGCGACTTCATGGAGGAGTATGAGAAATTGGGGCACATGTCCCCAGTTATTCATCCTAAACTGCACGAGCCGCACTACTACATCCCGCATCACTGCGTCCTCAAACCCAGCAGTGAGTCTACTAAGCTTAGGGTGGTGTTTGACGCCTCTTGCCGGACGTCAAATCAATTATCACTCAACGACTTGCTATGCGTTGGCCCAACACTCCAGGAGGACTTGTACCTGCAGCTTCTAAAGTTCAGGCTTCATCGTTACGCCATCACTGCAGATGTGACCAAGATGTATAGGCAAGTAAATCTCGGCATTGTTGATCGCAAATACCAGTACATTCTTTGGAGAGCATTTCCAGAAGACACGCTGCGCACGTATCAATTGAATACGGTAACCTACGGCACTGCAGCCGCCCCATTTTTGGCAACACGTAGCCTCAACCACCTTGCTGATGTTCATCAAGCTGACTCTCCAATCGGCGCCGCTATCATAAAGTCGTCTTTCTATGTTGATGACCTACTCACAGGTGCAGACGACTTAGAGACGCTTCGCATTATCAAGGATCAAGTCACAGAAATTCTTCGTCGAGGGCATTTCCCACTCACCAAATGGCATTCCAACTACGTTGGATTCATGGAAGATCATGCATCCAAGAAGCTCAGTTCCTGTGGCGAGGGACTAGCCAGCGCTCTTGGAGTGAACTGGAACCAGCACAAGGATACACTGTTCTTCAAGTTCATACCAAGGAACCACGCAACGCGTATCACCAAAAGAAGTATTTTGTCCACCGCATCCGCCTTGTTCGACCCGCTTGGTTTGCTCTCACCGCTTGTTGTTGTCGCAAAAATACTTCTGCAAGAACTTTGGCTCGCTGGCCTGCAATGGGACGAGAGCGTTCCAGAAAACATACACACGGCCTGGAGCAAATGCCTAGAATCATTCCAAACAGTCTCAATTTTATCGATTCCCCGCTATTGCCTCCAACACAAGATGCGATCACTCCAACTTCATGGATTTTGTGACGCATCAATCAGGGCTTACGGCTGCTGCGTGTATCTACGCTCGGAAACGTCGACGGGAGATGTCGCAGTGCAGCTATTGACTGGCAAATCGAGAGTGGCTCCTGTGAAGAAAAAATCCCTTCCAAAACTGGAATTGTGTGGAGCGCATTTGCTGGGCCAACTGTATGCGAAATTGAAGCCTCTATTAGCGGACAGAAAATTCTCGGTCTATTTCTGGACGGACTCGCAGATTGTGCTTCACTGGCTAAAACAGCACTCAGTCACACTGTCAGCATTCGTTGGAAACCGAATCTCCGAAATTCAAGAATGGACCGCAGATGGCCAGTGGAAATTTGTACCAGGTGAGAGCAATCCGGCGGACATAGTTTCGCGCGGAGCTGCTACAACTGAGCTGGCAGCATCGCTGTGGTTCACAGGTCCACAGTTCTTGACCCAACCATCGTCCCAGTGGCCAACCACTCCGCAAATCATCGATATCGATCCAACTATTGTCAAAGCAGAGCCACGAAGGAGCACATTCACCACGGCTGTGATCAGCAATCATGTTCTTTAACAGCTGACTCACATTAGCTCATACACTCGCTGCATTCGAACCATCGCTTACGTCTTTCGCTTCGCCAACTTATCAAGAGGAGTCAAAATTGTCAATCCATCGCTTACATCGGAAGAACTTCGCCGCGCATTGTTCAGCATCGTCTACAATATTCAGCAACAGTCGTTCCTTGAAGATTTTCACTCGCTGCAGAAAGCTAAGCCGCTTACAAGTCACCTAAAGTATTTAACGCCTTTTGTCGACAGCTCATCAGGACATGCTCTTATAAGGGTTATAGGAAATCTGAAAGGCATCCGCTGCTACTGCCTACCAAATCGCACTTTGCGTGGATTTATGTACGACACTTGCATCTGAGGAATTGTCACGCAGGCCCGAAAGCTCTAGTCGCGCTAATCCGTCTGGAATACTGGATCATCAACGCCAGGGACCTGGCTCGTCGAGTGGTGCGTTCCTGTATCGCCTGCGTTCGGTTCAGACCCAAACTGGAGAACCAACTCATGGGATCGCTACCACTAGAACGAGTGCTACCGCAACAGCCGTTCCAAAGGTGTGGCGTCGACTTCTGCGGACCGTTTAACACATATCTTCGCATTAGAGGAAAGGGTCCAACAAAGTCCTACCTCGCCGTCTTCATTTGTTTGGCATCCAAGGCCGTCCATATAGAAGTCGTCTCGGATTTGTCAACCAAGGCATTTCTTGCAGCACTTAAACGGATGATCGCCAGACGGTCAATTCCAACCGACATCTTCTGCGACAACGGAACCAATTTCGTCGGAGCTGCCAACCATCTTCAAGAACTACGAGCGTTCCTTCAAGACAAAGCCACGCAAGAAGTCATTTCGTCTTATTTGTCAACTGATTTCATAACTTTCCATTTCATCCCTCCTAGAGCTGCTCACTTTGGAGGCCTTTGGGAGGCGGCGGTAAAAAGCGCCAAGAGTCTACTCTACAGAACACTGATGAATTCAAGATTCACTTCGAGGAGCTCTGCACCATAACCACTGAAGTCGAAGCGATTCTCAACTCGCGCCCATTGTCTCCGCTGTCTCCAGATCCCAACGACTTTGGGGCACTTACTCCGGGCCACTTCCTGGTGGGGAAATCTCTTCGTGCCCTTCCAGAACGGACTGTGTCATCAACACATGCGTCCAGCGTGGAACGATTCGACGCCGTGACCGCGAGCAAACAACAGTTTTGAAGAAGGTGGTCGCTTGAGTACCTACAGGAACTACGCTCGCGCACCAAATGGACAACACCATCGGCCAACATCAGGGCTAACACCATGGTCATCATCCACGACGACAATCTGCCTCCTCAGCGATGGAAGATCGGGCGCGTCGAGACCGTTGTTCCAGGAAAGGATGGGCTAGTTCGAGTGGCCCACATGTGCTGCCGACCAGTGCATAAGCTGGCAGTATTACCCACGGATTCTCAATCTTGTTGAAAGATGATACTTTCAAGGCGGCCGGGATGTTCGGTCAAACTCACAATATTTTTCGTCTTACATACTGTTTCTCTTTGCCTATACAAATGTAAACAAAGCTCATTAACATGTATTAACCAATCTCTGTAAATTACTCTGTTAGAACATTATGTTATTTTGCCGCTGCTAATAAAAGGCAGTTGCTGATGTTAGATCTTGGAAAACGGTTGTCTTTTCCTCGCCTGAGTTTTTAGATTGCAATTAGTTTATGCACCCCCCAACCTGATATCTTATGCAGCACAAAAGACGCTTTGTGCATTAAACAATTATTATTATTATTATTTCAGAATTTGACTGGTCCGATTTGTACGCATGTACCGATATGTCGACTGCTCTAGATATATTTTATAGTACATTAAACCTAATTTTTGATCGCTTTGTTCCGTTGCGGTATCCGGCTATGGCGGATAAACCCCCTTATTATTAAAATCTAAAAAATATCAAATTAAGATTCTTTAAAAAATACTTAAGAACTAAGAGCAATGACTGTTATGTGCATTATATGGTGGCTCGGTCTAACTTTACCGTGCATAACACTTAGTGTTATAAGAACTATTTAGCTCGATGTAAGAACCAGTTTGCTCTGGATCCGAAACAGTTCTATAGTTTTGTTAACACTAAACGTAAATCTAAAACCTTTCCGTCATTGCTATCGTTTGGAAAATCTACTGCAAGCACGGATCAGGAATTTGCCGATCTTTTCGCACAGTTTTTTCAAACTACCTATTCACCTTTGTTAATAAACGCGCAAACTTACGCCTATGATATCCCCCGGTCTAACTCTATTTCCCGATCTTCAGAATGTGAAGCCAGTCTTTTCGCCAGGTCCAGACGGGGTACCGGGATGTGTGCTTAGGTACTGCTCTGCAACCCTGGCCAAACCCCTTTTAAAATTATTTAACCTTTCCTGGAAACGTCCACGTTTCCCGCTATCTGGAAAGAGTCCCTTATCATTCCCCTTCACAAGAAGGGGAAAAAATCGGATGCTGAAAATTACAGAGGTATATCTAAACTATCAGCCATTCCGAAACTTTTCGAAAAAATTCTTGTGCCTCACTTGCAGCACCAGTGTAGATCTGTCATATCTCCATGTCAGCATGGCTTTATGAAACAACGGTCTACCACTACCAATCTTTTGGAACTAACATCCTTCGTGATCACTGGTTTCCAAAATAAACTTCAGACGGATGTCATTTACTCTGACTTCAGTAAAGCATTTGACTCCGTGAATCACGGCATTCTTTTAGAAAAACTCGATCTTATCGGTTTTCCTACTAATTTCCTGGGTTGGTTTAGCAGTTACCTCACAGATAGAACGCAACGAGTTCTTTTTAAAAACTCAGTGTCTGCTTTAGTCTATGCTTCCTCCGGGGTCCCTCAGGGGAGCCACCTTGGTCCGTTACTTTTTACCTTATTCATTAACGACCTTCCCTTGGTTATTAATGACTCCCTAGTACTTATGTATGCAGATGATGTCAAACTCTGTCTGCAATATACTGATGCCTCCTACCAGGTGAAACGGCAATCTGACCTTAATAATTTTCAAAACTGGTGCTCTGCAAACTTATTAAATCTTAATGGCTCTAAGTGCAAAGCAATGACCTTCTGTCGCCTAAGACCTAAAGCTGCCACTTATACTTTGAATGGTGTAGCTCTGGAAAGAATTAAGGCAGTTGAAGATCTTGGCATCCTACTCGATGCAAAACTTAAGTTTTCCGATCATATTTCCTCTATGGTTAATAAAGCTAGAGGAGTTCTTGGTTTCATTAAAAGGTGGTCAAAGGAATTTAACGACCCCTATGTTACCAAAACACTTTTTATTTCTTTGGTTCGTCCGATTCTGGAATATGGATCATGTATCTGGGACCCCCAGTATGGGGTTCACCAGTGCCTTATTGAATCCATCCCAAAGAATTTTTTAATATTTGCTCTCCGCGGTCTCAACTGGGATGCAAATATACACCTTTCCTCTTATCAAAGTAGACTCTTACTAATCAATTTGCCATCCCTTGCTAATCGTAGGACGATGCTTGGGGTAATCTTTATACATAATCTTCTTAAGAGTGAAATTGATAGCCAGGCCCTTCTAGGCCGCCTGAATATCCATGTACTCCTTAGGATTACTAGAAACTATATTCCTCTATCCTTAGAGCATTGTAGTTCGAACTTTGCCCAACATGAACCATTTCGGGTACTATGTTCAAACTACAATAATCTTTATAAAATTACTTCTAACTCTTCTCCTAACATTTTGAAAGTTTCGATACTAATCCATTTAGCACAAAACTAACTTTCCTCGTATCTTTCCTAATCCACTCGGATCTATCCCCGTGTTCCGAGCCGTACGTCAGACGGCAGCGCCTCTCGGTCGGTTGGGCGGGAGGTGGGTTACACGTCAAGCAACGGGAGTCGCGCGAAAAAAAAAAGTCAAAACCAAAAAATTATCGTTGGAAATATCAACGATGAAAACGATAAAAAAAACAACCTCCACGACATAGTTCTCTCTTACCTACATGCTTAATCCGAACTTTCTATCTCTTATAGTTGCCGAGATATCAGCTTTTCTAGAAAATGCGAAAACCGTCTTTTGAGCCTTGTGGGCGTATGGGTGGGTTTGGATGGTATTACTACTATAAGATGCGCTGACATCTAAAGATTATACATTCTACGTTTTAACTTTCTAGCTCTAATATTTCTTAAGATTTCAGCGATTTTAGTTTTTCGCGATTTGTGGGCGTTAAAGTAGGCGTGGCAGGATGCTGTTATAAACTTGCACTGCGTAGGGACCTCAAGAATCTTCATGATTAATCTCTCTCTTTTTATCTCTTATAGTTCTTGAGGTCTCAGCGTTCATACGGACCGACGGACAGACAGACGGACATGCTTACTACTTTATAGGGTCGGAAATGCTTCCTTTTACTCTACGAGTAACGGGTATAAAAACAAACATTTCGACAATTTAACAACAGATTTCATTATGTCTAGATCAGTGACCTTGTCTTTGAATGGAAATAGTTTTGTTATAAATACCAACTACTTTAGGATTACTAGAAACTATATTCCTCTATCCTTAGAGCATTGTAGTTCGAACTTTGCCCAACATGAACCATTTCGGGTACTATGTTCAAACTACAATAATCTCGGAAATGCTTCCTTTTACTCTACGAGTAACGGGTATAAAAACAAACATTTCGACAGTTTAACAACAGATTTCATTATGTCTAGATCAGTGACCTTGTCTTTGAATGGAAATAGTTTTGTTATGAATACAAACTACTTTCCACCAATCGAATTGGATGGACGTTTTGAGTGTGCATTAATTGATTTTAATATGTACAATTCAATCCCAAATATAAACGGAAAAATCAATCTCTTCCATATTGGAACTAATGTAATCACAACTCCTGGATCTCATGAACTAAATGATATAACTGATTATATTTATAAAAACTTAAAGATTATGGTATTGAAAAATCTTTTAAAATTAAAAGCAATAACAATACTCTTCAAGTGGAAATAACCAGTACTCGGCAGCCGGTTTACTTTAATAAGGAAAGATCAATTGGCCAACTTTTTGGTTTTGATAAAAGAGTTTTAGAGCCGCACCCAACAAAAACATATCTATCGGATCAGACTGTCAATATATTAAAAATTAATACTATTCGTTTGGAATGTAACATAATTAGTGGTTCATATGTAGATAATACACCTTATGTTACATGAATTCGGTATTAATGTTCCTCCTGGCTATAAAATGAATGTGACACCACATAATCTTATTTACTTGCCAATCAACTGTGATGAAATAAGCACACTCTCCATACGCATCGTTGATCAAAACGAAGATTTGGTAAATTTACGTGGTGAAAACGTTTCGATTCGGTTGCATATTCGCATGATAGAATGATTATTTATAATAAAAGACCTGGTTCATACTCTCAACCAACCATTACTAATGGTAAAGCTATAGAAAGAGGATCTACTCAAAAAAGAAGTTCACTTACTTTAAAAAATAAATTATTTTTAAAGTCTCTAGGCTTCAAAGTTAAAAATTATTAAAAATATACAGGAAGAAAAAAATGAACGAAATTTTGAATTTTCGAGAAAAAGTTTACTCGGATGAGAGTATTTCGAAAAAATAGTTTCATACCTATTCGTCGTATAATCAAACATTTAAACCAAACGATAAAATTCGAATTACTATCCAAAATCAAGACTTGTATGTGCTCCCTCATGAAAGTTACCTCAACTTTCAAGCAATTATTAACAAGATACAACAGTCGGTCCTACAACTGATAATGTTACAACTTCTTTTTAAAATAATTGTATGGCTTACTTCTTGGATGAAATCAAGTACGAAATAAATGGATGCGAGATTAATAGAACTCAATTTGTCGGTATGACAACTACTCTTAAAAATTTTGTTTATTACTTGATAACCTTCAAAGTCAAAGTCTATCAAATTCTGGATGGAGTGATGACTTTTCTACTGGAGCTTACTTTAACTTTTCTGTCCCATTAAAAAATTTATTGGGGTTTGCTGAAGATTATACAAAAGTTTTGTTGAATTGTAAACATGAACTTGTGCTAATGCTAACCAAAAACCTAGATGATTTCTTTGAAAAAAAGAGATTGAAACAAACATTTAATTAGAAATGACCAATATAAGTTGGAAAATTCCTCATGTGACACCTAGTGACATTGCAAAAATTAAGATGTATGATATTATTAAAAGTGGTGTAAACCTACCTGTTGGCGAATTCTTTTTTCTAGGATTTTTCTTTTTTTTAGGATTCGAGTTTATTTCTTAATTATAAGCGGGTTTACAAAATATTAAGCGGGGCAGGTTGCGAGCGGTTGCGAGCGAGTACAAAACTATACGTATATATTAAGCGGGGCAGGTTGCAAGCGGTTGCGAGAGAGTACAAAACTATATATATAAGCGGGGCAAGTTACAAGCGGTTGCGATCGATTATTAACTAATTATTAAGCGGGGCAAGTTACAAGCGGTTGCGATCGAGTCAAAATCTATATAATAACGCGTGGCAAGTTACAAGCGGTTGCGATCGAGTCAAAAACTATACAATAACGTGGGGCAAGATACAAGCGTTTGCGATCGAGTCAAAAACTATACAATAACTGCCGAAAAAACGTGCAGAAAAGATAATGCAGAAAAACGCGTGATACTGCAATACCAATGCAAATTCACTGCCATTTTGTCTATGCGTGTGAGCTTCAAGATTTGAGACGAAAAACAAAACAATGATGTGCATTTAACTAGCTACGATTAGAACAACAATACAACAATACGATGATTTAACTAGGTGCGATTTGACAATAATACAATAATGATAAATGGCCGATCTATTCTTCAACATACCGGCCCCCCTGAACGACGGTTCAGTTCAAAGGAAGCACAAATTCGTAATGGGGCCTCTGATCCTGCCCAGGATGAAGTTGTACGACTCGTCCCAACACAAGATGGCTATCTCTAGCAGGAAGAGTATAAGTCCCAGTAGCGTGGAGAAGGCCCACGCTGTTTCAATATACCAATGCAGACGCTCGTGCGGAGATTCATGGACCAGGGAAATACTGTGCAGATTACACCCCGTCACGATGTTTGGCAGGATGCAGGTGCTGATCATCAGGGCCAGCATGTGCACCGCCACCAGGAGGGTGGTGCAGATGGCGAAGGCTATCAGCAATCCCGGTGGTACACTTGTGTCGGGATCCAGTTGCACTTCCACCATTCACCATTGCCACCGTGGCAAATCCTGAGAGCAGGGCTGATATCTTACTGGAAGCCTTGAGCTTGGCCCGACTCAGCTGAATTTTCCTCTAGGATAGATACGTGGGCGAGTGGAGATCCTCGCCGGACTGCGACATGCTGTTGCTGGCGGTGCGGTGATGTCCGCGCGGCTGAAAGCGGTAGGATTGATTCTGTTGGTAGATAGGCAACTGAAAGGGCGGCGGCTGGGCCGCCAATGAAGGCGATGCTATGGAGGATAGTGGTGCGAGTGATCCTAGTGGCGCTATTGGTACTACTGCTGAAGCTGCTGCCGCTGAAGCTGCTATCGCTGAAGCCGCGAATGCTGGCGAGCCGTCTCGCTGCGCAGTGAAGCGTCTCGTTTGCGGCGAATTTGAATTGAACTGGCTGTGATAGAGGTACCGCGACGACCCAAGAAAATTGATCGCTCTGATATTCCCCAGTTGGTGCGCGTGCAGCTGGGTGGTCTGGTGGGACTGGTAGGGGCTGTTGCTGGATTTGACTGGATTCGGATTTTGGCGCATATGATCGCCGGTTGCCGCTGTGGCTGTAGCCGCTGCCGTATAGGCATCCACACTGGCCGCCAATCTGGCAGTGGCATGCAGAGCGCTCGCCAAGGCCGAAGGTTGCTGCCGAATCCCCTTGCGGTTCGGCTGCGGATGCACCTGTTCCATGTCCATGAAAGAGCGAGCTAGGGAATCCAAATCTTCGTAAGCGTGGTGTACTTATGCTTTCGTAAATGGTTCGCCACAATCATTATAGCTGCCTGTAATGACCCAACCAAAATTAGTATGTAATGCTATGGGGTATTCAATACCAAACTTTCGGCGATGTCCAGTATAGATGTTCCACAGTTGATCAGCGCCTAACATAACGTCGATTTTTCCCGGTGATCCAAACGTCGGGTCAGCTAACGGTAAGTTGCGATTTTTGGTCCAGACAGAAGCGGTGGATTTGACCTGCTGATCGGGAATCAAAGAAATCAGAGAACTCAAAATTAGGCCAGAGACCTCCCATGAGGCAGTCCTTGAAAGCAAAGTGAAGCTAGCGCGACTTCGGCTAACTCCAGCCGGGTTAGCACCTAATCCAACAACTGAGATGCGAGCATGCGTGCGTGGAATTCCAATCCGTTGGATAAACGACTCAGCTACCATGATTATTGTTGATCCAGTATCGAGCAATATCCTACATGAGGTCTTGTTGCCACATGTGTCAATTACATTGGCTAGAATAGTTGGCAGGTGGGCTTGATTGTTGGCCCTCTCCACAGTATGATGGCTGACAGCAGCAGTATTCATACCAACATCAGGATCAATCGAAGGAAATATATTAACCTCAGCCGCAGACATATGGGCGCAGGCCAACGGAATCGATCTAGACTCTTCCGGGTGGACTAGCGTGTGATGCTTAGCGTTGCACTGACGGCAAGTGTTCGAAGAATTACAATTCTTGACTTGATGAGATCGACTTAGGCAATTAAAACAAAGCTTAGTATCCCTGGCAAAGGTACGGCGATTTACGACATCCAGGGCTTTGAATGCAGTACATGCGTATATAATGTGCTGTCCTTGACAATATATGCAGTCGCGAGAAGTCTGATTTGATCCACTTGGTGGGGTTGCATTACGTGTATATTTTGACAAGACTCCAAAGTATCACAATGCGCAAAAAGAAAAGCGAATAGATCATGTATGGTGACGTCTTCCTTGGACGACACACTGCAGTTTGCCCAAGCTTGTTTGATTTCTGGTCCTAGTTTGGATAGCAAAATATAAATTAGCCGCACATCGCGGCTGTCACAGTTCAGTGCGTGTAGGCCTCGAATACATTCGTCGGCAAAGTCAATTACCTTACGTAACTCTACGATATTCAAATTGTTAGCGGTTGGCAACGATAGAAAATTCTGAACAAATGATCGAGCGATTAGCGTTTTCTTGTTATACGAATTTCCAATTTTTCCCACGCATCTTGGTAGTTATCATTAGTAACAACAACATGTTTAATTAAGGAAAGTGCTTCCCCATCTAAATAAGATTTCAGATAATGAAACTTTTGGCACTTGGAAAGCTTTTCGTCATTATTTACTGAGCTTATGAACAAATCACTAAATTGGCTCCAATCTTCGTATTTGCCAGAAAATGTGGGAATTCGAATTTTCTCAAACTTTAAATCAGCTGCTCCCGATGAGGGATGTTGGCGTATTAAGTGGACTGTATTTCTTTTTTCTAGGATTCGAGTTTATTTCTTAATTATAAGCGGGTTTACAAAATATTAAGCGGGGCAGGTTGCGAGCGGTTGCGAGCGAGTACAAAACTATACCTATATATTAAGCGGGGCAGGTTGCAAGCGGTTGCGAGCAAGTACACAACTATATATATAAGCGGGGCAAGTTACAAGCGGTTGCGATCGATTATTAACTATTTATTAAGCGGGGCAAGTTACAAGCGGTTGCGATCGAGTCAAAATCTATATAATAACGCGTGGCAAGTTACAAGCGGTTGCGATCGAGTCAAAAACTATACAATAACGCGGGGCAAGTTACAAGCGGTTGCGATCGAGTCAAAAACTATACAATAACTGCCGAAAAAACGTGCAGAAAAGATAATGCAGAAAAACGCGTGATACTGCAATACCAATGCAAATTTACTGCAATTTCGTCTATGCGTGTGAGCTTCAAGATTTGAGACGAAAAACAACAATACAATGATGAGCATTTAACTAGGTGCGATTTGACAATAATGCAATAAGGATAAATGGGCGATCTATTCTTCAACATTACCTATTGCATTTCGTAGTTGGGACTCCTACGTCAACCCGAAATTAGGACAAGGAAAACAACACTGTTGGAATGTTAAACTTTCAGCAAATCGGGAGAGACCTAGGTTTGCAATAATTGCATTTACACTGAACGGAAAACTTGTCACAAATAATATATAAAACTTGATGGTTCATTTAAATTCTGACTCATACCCATATGATAATTTAAATGTCGGCTTCAATAAGAATCAGTTTGCTCACCTATATGAAATGTATTCAAGATTTCAATCTAGTTACTACAATAGTGAGTCACAACCATTTTTAACACCATCGGAATTTAAAATGAAAGCTCCAATTATCGTAATTGATCTATCATATCAAAATGAAACAGTAAAATCTGGTCCTTTTGACGTGAGGATTTCAACTGAACTGAAGACACCAAGTGACGAAAATACCCACGCTTATTGCCTACTCATACACGATCGATTGGTCCAATATAATCCATTAAACGAATTAGTACAACGAGTTGTTTGATATTGTTCAAAAATGATTAAAGATATTATATCAATTGATATTCATGGTTTCTTTGACTATAACAATAAATTTATTCTTAAAGAAATTGAAATAGTAGTTGAAAAGGAACCAAACTTAAATAATAGTTTTATTATAATATTTTATTATTACTTTATTAAATACAAAATCTGAAACCACTGCAAACTGGTTAACAAAAAAGCATCATAAAATTTGTTGGAACGATGGAGGTGAAAGTTTTGCGCAAACGCGACGATTAAGGCAATAACTATTGCAAAACAAATTATCTGTAAGGGAATGGAAAAGAAACGTTTTCTACAATCGTTTTTTGGAAACCACCATTTGATTAATGTTGAGGACATACATTGTCCGTCATTAAACCGGTTTAAAGGAAACAGATTTCCCTACTGTAAAAATCATGTCAAAGGTGGTGTTTGTGCTTTAAACAATGCATAGAACATTCTAAATTTTTTTAAAAGTAGATCAAAATAAATGAAACATATCTATTTGCATTCAATTCATTTTGAAATTGAGACCACTTGTGACAAGACCTGTTACACATAAAAAAAAAAATATTTCAATAAATAATGAAATTTCTTGAAGAAATTGATAATTTTTTTCTACAATTCAATGGGAAGATATTTGAAAATAATTTCCAATACCTTCTTAAAACCAAAATTATGTTCATGAATCAAGGTGCTCCAGATCTAAAAACAATGAAATATGGTGAACACTTTACATTCTGTAACACCGATTCGAGTGTTCGAGGAATGGAGCTAGAAAAATAATTTCGTTGTATCAATAATTAATAAATAAAAGTATTATGTGAAACGAAAAAAAAAAAAAGTTGTTTTTTTACTTTTTATAAATAAGGGAAGGGAAATACATATATATAGACTCACTTGCACACGT
This sequence comes from Drosophila eugracilis, assembly GCF_018153835.1. Taxonomy (NCBI): domain Eukaryota; kingdom Metazoa; phylum Arthropoda; class Insecta; order Diptera; family Drosophilidae; genus Drosophila; species Drosophila eugracilis. The sequence goes on along the minus strand of NW_024572898.1, from coordinate 50,134 downwards.
GAACATATACACATACACTACCCCCCGGAACTCAACCGCATTCAGCGCGTGGGCAACGGGTGCCGTAACATGCTCTGACAAGATGTTTACAAAGCAGATGCATGCGTGTGAAGTGACCTTTTATTAGGGGTGAAATTACTTAGCGCTGTGAAACAATGACTACACACAATAACCACAACTTCGTATCCTTTTATCTATGTGTTGGAATGAGAGAGAAATACTAAAAATACACATCTTATTACGGTGCGAGCATGGATCTTCATCATCGTTTCCACATGTCAGGTTTCCACACACATCTGGGGTTCCCACTCAACCATACACACGCACACACGTAGACAGAGGCTTACATATATAGAAATTGACAGTGTGTTTTGAGAAAATTCAACCCCTTAAGACGTTCCCAATCCTCTTAATTAGGGTCAGGAATACATTTCAATATTCCCAAATTGCGCATAGGGGGGTCGGAAAACTAATCATGACACAATCGACACATTTTATTACTTCTTTAAACACGTGCACTGATTTTAAAAAACTATAATTTATGGTTTTATGATTTCTGTGCCGGAATCCATACTGACTAAAAGGGTGATGGGGAATCTTTATCACAGGAGACGATGGATAATGGGTTTCGGGGTGGCGGAAACTATGTTTTTATCACTAATGTGACAGCTTAATAGCCCAAAAATCTTCGCCAGAACTAGCGTTCTTAACCTACTTATGTAAAAATCTTGATACATACAACCAATGGTGATTATTTAGTTTTTCTCTGTTGTCGTGTATCAATGATCGTTCTTGATTGAAACAGGCAACTAATATCATTGCGTGCTTACTTATAGTCACGTTTGTAATATTCCTATAAGCATTTGTATGATTTATTAAATTTTAATTTGATTTCAACTAATTCTGCATTCAATAGATGCCATTCCAATTCCTGCTTATAGAGTCTTCGAAATAAATTTTGTCAACCGAAAGAACAAACATAGATTGCATAAGAATTTATTTAGTATTGTAAATTGAATTCAATTACATATATATTTTTAGAATGCAAAAATATATTTAACATTTTGTTTTATGCCATCTTTGTTACTGTTTTATATTTTTAAATTTTTCTTAAATTTTATGCAGGTCCAGGCCTAGCTTAAATATTTTTTTCTTAGGCACTTATTGTGCAATTTATAGATTTTAAGTACTTTAGCACACATTATTACTACGATGATAATCAATAATGTGGTTATTAAACCCATGTCTTTATTCTCAACTTCAACTTTGTTAATGACATTGGCAGTGGAGTCCACTGTTTTACTGTCTATTAACCCCATATCAGTTGGATAATTAATTTCTATCAATGTAATTTTATTTTTATATGGGTATTCTTTCTGAATTATTTGAGAGTCTGGATATTTTCTTATGATGTTGTTATTCATAACATACATTTTAATTGATAATTTTCATTTCAATTTTTTTTTTTGATTATGTTTGGTTTGACAGTTTCCTATCTAATTGTTGCGGTTGAAGTAGCTGCTCGCCTAGAGCATCGTTCTTTAACATGGTTGTTGTAGAGAAGTGATCGCCCTTCTCTTTAATGTGTCAGAATTTTACTCAGACATAGACTGAGTGCTGGGTTTTTGAATCAAGGAACTGAAGTTGAGCGCGTAGAGACTCCTAACTTTAGACACCCTGAGAGTCTTGTTCCAATACAAAGCAGCTCGAAGAATAAACTTGCTCCAATAAGCAAGTTACCTATTCGCTCGATTGCCGCAAACCACTTGCAGATACCTTCTCCACACCTGGTAGCTTGAATAATGACCGAAAGTGTGCCTGGAAATATAACAATTTATTATCAAAGCATAAAATCCTCTCATGGGGTTTCAGGGATCGAAGTGTGTCCAACTCTGGGCCATCTAAGCAGGAACTAAGATGCTGGAATTTTTCTACATTTGACAAGTCCTTGTTTGTTTCCACCACCGTATTGAACATAGCATAAAAGTCCGGCCAATCGATGTAAGGTCCTCCAAATCACGGAAAATAAAATTCCGAAAGTCTGGTAGGCCTAGATTTGCCGTTAAAGGCGGCACTGATGCCATTCATTTCGGTTGAATTTGCCATGGACTTTCTCTTTTCGTTGTTTAAGTAGCGGCAGATTCTTCCTTTTGTTTCACAGTACGCGGTGGTAAATCTTATGCGCGCGTCGGATTCCATCTCCGCGATCACTAGCCGTTCGAGGTTAAGTGGAGAGCTGTCAAAGTCGGATTTCATCCTCTCGACTAACTCTAACCGCACCTGCAACTCACTTTCATCGAACTTAACCAATTGTTCGTGACATAGGGGTGTATTTAACGCCGCAAGTTGACGCAAAGTCTTCGTTATCTGGGGCACGTTGCAGAAGCCCTCTTTTATTTGCTTTCGAAATTATTAATTGATTTCGGAAAGAGTTCTACGCGAACTTTCCGATGAACTTCACTAACGGTGACGAAAGCGAGAAAAGAAATAGCGTGTAGAACGAAACCGAAAACCGAAATACCTCCGTTTAGCAACCGAAATTATGTAACGCTCAGCGTTGTGTAAAAGTTTTCGAAATGTACAGCAGCCGATGCTGACTGCAGCTTTGGTTTGTAGGTAGAAGCGAATACCGTACAACCGATGCGAATTGAGTTTATTGACTTTCGGCTTGTCTTATAGATAAAAGAGGTAATTCATCATAAAGTGATGCTGAACAAATTGTAAGCCATAACTCTTGTATTAGCTAGATGACTACAAAGTTTAATAAAATATTAAAGCAAAAGGTTAAAAGAATAACTTTAAAAAGACTTAATCTAATAACCTAATAATAATAAAGATATCTACTTTGAAAGTTATACTTATAATCGAGAGCAGCAACCAGAAGCAGCATCGGAGACAGCAGAGACAGCAACCACGTACAAATTTTTTTTACAAAATATAAGTTACTTTAATTTTTAATCAAAGCCAAAAAGAGCAAATCTAAATTGAAGAGCACCATTATTTATATTTATGAACTTTAATTTAAATTTATCATTAAAACTAAATATTAAATATTCGGCAATTCACTTTTTAGATTCGACTTTTACTTTCAGTAGTTAGTGAAATACTGACTGCAGTGGACCATTTTACGCCATTGCTACGTTTTTACCGCCAAAAGGATTCGCATGAATTTACTCGGTTCTTGTGTGCGAAATAAAATTTACTGAGTTTTTTCAATTAAAGTATTATTTGGGGAGGTAAGTTGCGCGCGAAGTTCGATTTTTACACTGGTCAACATGAAAGCCGGATCGGATGCTCCTACTTTGGAGCAGTTGGTTAACTTGCAGGCGAATCGATTTCAGTCCAAGAAATCCCTGTTGCAAAATTTTAAAAAGGATTCGCAATCGAGGAAAACGAGGATTTACCTGAAGAAACAGCTGGAACAAGTTGAGGAGTTACGAAGCGCGTTCAGGGAGACGGATTTAGTGATCGTGAACCTGAAGGATTTTCCGTGTCGGCCTATGCCACGAAGGATTTCCAGTCTGAGTTCGAGGAGCGGTACATGGATACCTATTGCGCTTTCGCGGAGGATTTGGACAAACTTGGACCAGAGGCTTGTGAGCCTCCGCCGCCAGTGTCTGGGGGAACCGATGCGGAAGTGCTCCTAAACATGCCCCAGATGTCGGTTCCAAAGTTCTCCGGCGCGTGTGTCGATTGGCCAGGCTCTTATGATGCCTTCACGAGCCTAATCCACAACAACGCCAATCTAAGTAGTGTGCAGAAGTTGCACTTTCTCAAGGAGTCGCTGCCGAGGGACCGCGATAATGACATCCGTCAGATGCAGCTCACAGAAGGGAACTATTCGGTGGCTTGGGGATTGATGATCAAGAGGTAAAACAATCCTCGCCTCGTTTTCGCCCACCACATGAATGCCATCTACGCGTTGCCTAGGCTACAGAAGGACAACACAGAGTTAATACGGTCGATGTTAAGCAAGATCTATGTTTGTATGGCTGCAATCCGCCGCGTCAAGCCTTTAGCAGGGCTAAATTATGCATCAATTGTCTAAGTAAGGCGCATGCCATTTCGCGCTGCTCGAGTAATAAAGGCTGTCAAGTTTGTGGGCAGCGTCATCACACATTGTTGCATTTCCCTGTTTTGACTCATAGCCAGTCGCCGAGCGGTGTGCCGCCGCATCCGGTCCGGATTGTGGCGCCGACTCCTACTGCTCCTGCAGATAGGGAGAGCGTATCTCAACAGCGCAGGCAGCCAACGACAGACCAGAACCCCGGCGCATCTTACGGATGCTATCCAGCGACGTCATCGGATCTGTCTTCGAGAAATGTCCTTCTCGACGCTGCTCGAATCACCGTGCGGAACCCGGTGAACGGACTGCACGCTGTCATAAACGCCCTGGTCGACCAAGGATCGGAGGCAACCATTGTCTCGGTGCACGTGGTACAGTCTTTGCATCTGAAGCGATCTGGCACCCGAAAATCTATTTTTGGGATGTGTCTTGGGGGCGGTCGGTGCAAGTATACTGTCAACTTAGAGATCCGTAGTAATTTTAACCCTGACTTTTCAGTAGACGTTGATTCCGCTTATGTCCTCAATTCGGTTACTTCCTGTCTTCCTTGTCGCAGCTTCATGCCTCAGCGTTGGGACCATATACGAGGGCTCCCGCTGGCGGATCCGAACTTCTCACGATCGAAGCGAGTCTACCTCATCTTGGGTGTGGGCCTGTTGGCGCAAATCATGTTGCCGGACACCAGGATCGGGCTGCCCGGCGAGCCTATAGCTCAGAACACTCACCTTGGGTGGATCCTATCTGGTTTGGCGGACGGAGTGAGGGAAGCGACCCAGGTATGGTGTCATAAGGTGCTCTTGGATACCGAGCCATTGCTAAAGCGTTTCCGCGAGGTGGAGGCCGTTCCGGATCGTTCTTTAACATCGGAGGGGGACCTCTGGTGCGAAGCCTTCTTTCAGAAGACACATATTTGGCGATCGGATGGCCGGTACGTGGTACGGTTGCCCTTCAAAACTTACATGGATCCAACTATGGTTCTGGGAAGATAGCATCACATGGCGCTGAATAGGTTCTTGCAGTTCGAACGGCGTCTATCGAGCAGACCGCAGCGGTGAAGCAAATATGTCGAGGAGATCGACGAGTACTTTGCCCTCAAGCAAATAGCGCCGGCAGTGGGCAGAGAAAGCAGTTTGCTAATGCTTACTTCTACTGGTAGGCATATGGCTTCCTGCGTGCTGCCGCATCCTGCGGTCTTTAAGAAGGAGCCGCAGTCGCAAAGACTAGCAACGGAAGATCTCTAAACGACGTGTTGTGGACTGGGCCTGCCCTTCAGAACATGTCGCACGTCATACTGAATTAGCGGAAATATCGTTTCATTTTTGCAGCGGATTCCAGAAGATGTATCGTTGTATAGATGTTCATCCGGGAGACGCCCAATACCAGCGGATTTTATGGCGGGCGTCGGATGGGTCCATCAGCGTTTTCGCATTGTCAACCTTTACCCTTTGGTACGTTATATGCACCATTCACGGCCATCAGGGTCATCCAGCAGTTGGCGAAGGACGAGCGCCGTTCGTTTCCCAAGGCGGAAGAGGTGTTGATGAGGGAAATATATGTGGATGACATTCTTTCCGAAGGAAGGGGCAAGGGATAAGCGGACACAAGTATCGGGGGCGATAAAATCCACGTGCATGGAGTTTCGGAAATGGTCTATCAAAGAGTCCAGTCGCTTGCTTTCAATTCCTGCGGAGCATCGGTGCCGCCGGACTCCTTTAAACTGGGACACTACGGATCCTATCAAGGCGTTAGGGATGTATTGGCTCCCGAATAAGGACTGTTTTAAATTTCAGGTCAATTTGGTTGTCCGTTTACGTCTCAAACAGAGTAGCGGAGATACAAGAGTGGTCAGAGCAACAATTTTGGCGACACGTTCATACGAACGTAAACCCATCGGATGATGTGTCTCGATGATGAGTTGTTGAAGAGCTTGTAACGCCCATCTGGTTCGCTGGGCAATCGCTTTTACTCGACTCAGTAAGCAATTGGCCTGTAAATTCACACTTCGAAACAGCTTCTGAAGTTGAATCTGTGGAGTTTTCACAGTCTTTACGCCACGAGAACTGAATTTTGCTTTCAAAAAAATTGTAGAAGTTATCCAATCTCAAAAATTCAGTGACGACATTACGCATATTCCGAAAAAGGGGCCGGTATCGCCGAATATTCAGAAGTTGCATCATTTCGTGCGGGAAAATAGATTAAATTGGAGCTCCTCGAGATTTTTGCGAGTTGGTGGTCTGTTATTGAATGCTCCTATCCCATAAGAAGCCAAGTTTCCTTTGTTGCTATCGAAAGACTCGCAGTTCTGCATGTTACGAATTGACACGCTGGTCCTGGAGCTCTTGTAAGTCTTCTGCGAGAAAAATAATAGTTAGTCAATGCTCAGGAAGTATATCTCCAACTGTTCTTTTGTGTATCCGCTGCTTTTGATGCAAGCCGCAACTCTTGAAGCAAATAATGGTGAACTTGTCATCAGACAGACTTCGAGTTCACCGCCCCTTTAATATCCGTGGCGTTGAATTTGGTGAGCCACTTAGCACCTCGTATCGTTTTCGTGGCAAGCCGTCGTAGAAGTCATACGTGGCCTTATTTATGTTTTTTTCGCCAAAAGCGAAAGGTTCAAGAGTCGCCGCGGGATTTCCGAGAAGATGTGGTGCCAACTTCGTCAGCAAAGACCGTCACCTGAAAAAGTGGGCCAGTCTGGAGGAGCTGGAATGCAGTCTATAAGCATTCGCAAAAAGGGTGCAAATTTGCGTTTTACGTATGTGAAGCAGGTGTGAAGTCTGCAAGGCACCTGTTTCTTCGGATGGTTGGCAACGACCTGATGCCCGCAAAGGAGTTCAAAGGCCCATCGAAACGCTAAGCAGCGACCCCAGCGACGGCGAAGCCCAAACCCATGGGTCTCTCCTGGTCGACGGCGCGCTGTTAGCTCCATCAACGTCGTTACTCCCGGACCAGATCAGTCCAACCTGCATGTGGCGATGCCGTAAAATTGCTGCTGTTCTGAAGGACGTTGTCCCTTCAGAGGGGGCGGTGTTAGAGATGAGGTGAGTTTTTATACCCGTGACTTGCGGAGTAAAAGGGTATATTAGATTCTTTGAAAAGTATGTAACAAGTAGTGGAAGCGTTTCCGAACCTTTATAGTATATATATTCTTGATCAGTATCAATAGCGAAGTCGATAAATCCATGTCCGTCTTTCCTTCCGCCGTTTCGTCCGTCTGATCTTCTGCTGTCCGTATGAACGCTAAGATCTATAAGGAACTAAATAGATACAGAGTTGATATTAAGCAGCTAGATTTTTGATATACGCAGCGCAAGTTAATTTCAGCATCCTGCCCCGCCCACAAACCGCGGAAAACTGTGGCGTCCATAATCTTATATTGTATGTCTTCGTTTGACCTAACAGCCAAATAACATATTTTTGTCAATATCTATCGATTTACCAAAGGTTTTTCAAATCAGAACATTATTTCGCTATTTAGGAAGAAATATAGGTTATAAGGCCTCACATGGACAGTGCTGTTACCATCAGTTTATGTATGAAAAGTGGGTCTTTGTTGTGTTAAACAGTAGCGGTTATCTATAGTCGCGGCATTCGACTATAGCGTTTCTTCTTGTTTAAGCGTAAAAAGGGGAGCAGAACCCAATCAAGCTTTTCGCTCAGGCAAATTCGGGCGCCGCTCTCTATCTCATCTTTGTCATTATCTCTGTCCATAGAATAAGATAATTGCATTTGAATAAAATAGTTAAAATTGGATTTTCCTAACGTACGCATGTTCCGTTCTCTTTCATCGTTGAATATATTTGCTATTTCAAAAACAATATAATTTAAACTCAGCATTTCGCACGTTCTCGTTCAGTTCACATATAAATTTATCTGAATTGTTCATGGTAACCCAGAAACTGCTATAACGTCTTATTGGTCGATCTACGGAATCCACTCAAAATGATCGAGACAAAAAGTACAAAAACAATAAACCAGAACAACTCTGGTAGCAGATATAACTACTTCTATAATACTTATGGGATTATCGCGGAAATTCTTATAGCATAATTTCACAAAGGCCTGCTTCCTTATAACATATTAACAACATTGAAAAAAGTTTAAGTTTTCAACCAAATCTCGAACAAAAAGTTTAGTTATTTTTAAAAAATAATGTCCAAATCACAACAGTCCTAGAAAGGTAATCACTGACCATACCTGTAGAATTTAAAGAACACTGCGAAGTACAGCCCTTGATGGTCTTAATGGTCTCCTTGGAATGGACTTCTTGACAGACTGAAAACCAAAACAAGAGGAAACGCTATATGCCGCGACTATAAGATACCCGTTACTGTTTTACACAATTTTAAAATATTCATTTTGCTAGTGGAAATTCTCCAAGCGCCACCTATTGTCGGATAAAGCATGTCGAGTAACTGATAGTGATGTCACTGCCCATGTGAGGCTATATAACCTAAATTTCTTCATAAGTAGCGAAATAATGTTCCGATTTGAAAAATCTTTTGTAAATCGATAGATATTAACAGAAATAAGCTACACTAGGTCAAACGAAGGCATTCATAATATTATTATAGACGCCACAGTTTTCCGCGGTTTGTGGGCTATAGAGTGGGCGCTGAAGGATGAAAACCCGTGGGAAGTTGCAGTGGCATCTCTAAAATAGATATTCCTAAGCCCAACTTTCTAGCTCTTTAGTTCCCAGAATTTTTGCATTTTTTCGGGTTTTGTGGGCGTTAGGGTGGGCGTAGCTAGATGAAAAATAACAATTCGCGTTTGGGGCATTATAAAAAACTACATGCTTAATCCGAACTTTCTATATTTTATAGTTACTGAGATATACGCTTTTCTAGAAAATGCGAAATACGCCTTGTGGGCGTATGGGTAGACGGACAACTGTACCACAATAAGATCGCTGGCATCCAAAGTTTATACATACTGAATTTAAGCTTTCTAGCTCTAATAGTTTGCGAGATTTCAGCGATTTAATTTTTCGTGACTTGTGGGCGTTAGAGTGGGCGTGGCAGGATGCGGAAATAAACTTGCGCTGTCCTGGGATTTCAAGAATCTTCATGCTTAATCTCATGCTTAATCTGAAATCTCGGCGTTCATACGGACGGACGGACAGACGGACATGGCTCAATCGACTTCGCTATTGATCCTGATCAGGAATATATATACTTTATAGGGTCGGAAACGCTTCCTTTTATCTGTTACATACTTTTCAACGAATCTAGTATGCCCTTTTACTCTACGAGTAACGGGTATAAATATATACTGGGGGTTTTATTTATATTTTAGTTAGTTTTATAATATTAGGTTGTCAAAAAAGTCTTGCGGTATTTTTATTTAATTTTCAATTGTTCATAAAATTGGTTACGTTAATGCGATTCAAGTCAAATATCCATTTAGTTTAAACGTTTAGTTCCTTACACCTATTATTGTGTCCAGCCAAAAATGTCCAACTTAGGAAAAAATCTACTTCTGTTGTTAATGAAAAGGTTTATAGTATTGTTTATTTTTTTCTTTTAAAGACAATTAATATAAGTTTTAAAAAAAACTTTGTTTTGAGCTGATTGGAGAAAGCATGACTTAGAAATAAAAAGTTAAAAAAGAAAAAAAAACACACCTATTATTTTGTCCATAAGTGTATGCGCCGTTTTGTTCGATGACGCGTTCCCAACGAGATGCCAACTTCATAATGCCCCTCTCATAGAAGCTTGCTTCCCTATTGGCAAAAAACTCGGAGAGCCAATTTTCACAGGACTCTCTTGTGGCCAACTTCAGACTACCAAGCGCGTTAGTTATGGTATATATATGTGTATATATACTGGATAGAGTCCGATGAGTCCCAATATATATATGTCCGATGAGTTTCAATATATATGTCCGATGAGTTTCAATTTATAACAGAACTTCAATGAAAAGAACCTTCTTCGTCTCTGGTGCAAATTATAATGATTCTTTATTCGTATGCCAAACTGAAAGTATCTTGTGGAGTACAACGGAATGAAATGGAAATGGAATGGTGTGATTGGGAATATGCCTATCTAGCAGATTCGAGTGAGAATCTGCATAGATAGCAGATTTAGTGTAGCTGATATGCTGGTTTGTTATTTCCGCTGGTTTCCAAACTCAGCGTTATTAGTTGGTGCTCGGGTTAATGGCCATTCGTCCAAGCCGCTGGGATTTGGGGGGCGGCGACGTGTCCGCAACAATGTGTGCGGTAACTCCTCCCCCCCTAGAGCGGAGGGAGGGCCATAACGAAGGGATGGCCGGCTCCACCAAGGTAGTGACGGTCGGCGGGTGTGGAAGGAAGATAGTCTGTGGTATATGACATACTCGGAGAATGACGATCAGGATAAGGGTCAATGATATCGCTGAATATATGGCCGTAAATTTGTAGTGTGTCGTACTATCCATTTCGGTGATTTTTCCAGCTGTCGAAAGGGCTTCTAAGTGTAGTTTTTCCAGTGATAATGCCTTCAGTGTTTGGTTTTTTGTTAGCCTGTGGACTGGTGGAAGCACAAAAGTGAAGTGGTCGTGTTCCATCAGTTCCTTGTCGCTGTATTCCATCCCGTTTATCCATAGGGTACAGTTCTTATAGCGTATTATGAAAGATCCGCTTAAAGGTATTTCATCATTACAGGTTGCCTTAAGGGTGGTGTTCTTTACATTGAACACGAAAAATAAACCCTTTTTCTGGCTCAAATATGTTTGTTCTGTGATCCGTCTCTATCATATCGCATTTTGTTTTTTTTTGCGTTATCTGACAGGCATTTGTTGTTTTTTCCTGTCGAATCCGTGTGGGGTCTTTGACAAAAGAACTCCTGTTCGACTTTAAGGCAGCTTTCATGGAAGTGGTACAAGGTGTAGCTATCATGTGCTACGAATTCGGGGGAAACGATGAAGTGCGACTTATTAATTGGTAGGGGTATGATGTGGGTGAACTTATAAATCTTTGTGTCAAAAATTGGTATTTTAAAATTAAACAATAGTTTGTTCTTAAAAGTGAAACATGATGGAGTAGGTATATTGTATATATGTTCGTCTAATTTTAGGGTGATATTCTGTGTGATTAACATATTTCTTATAGTATTAATTTCTTGTTTGTTGAACAAGAATTTTGGGATTAAACCCAATTTGCTGGCCAACAGGCTCTCAGCTATACTATTAATATGTTCTTTCAATGTGTCAATGTGAAAATTTATTCGGTTGATATATTGTAATGTAAAAATGTTTTCTTTGTCTTCCCTAAGTCCCTTGAAGATCGTGTTTTGAGCAGTGTTTAGGAATTGTTGTATTTTAATTTGATCATTATTTATATGATCCGTAATATTGTTAAGTCTAATGATGACCTGCTTATTGAAATTTTCTTGTTTTCTTTGACCATTTTGTAACGTGTGGGTTGTAATTTTTAAGGTATTGATTTCCGATATTATATTTTGTCCGTCGTTGTCGTCTAGGTTACCCGAAATTGATTTGAGGATGGTTCCTAGACCATTAATTAAACCTCTTTTATTTCGAGTGTGTGGAAGTAGGGTGTCTATTCTGTCTTCTAATTGTCGAAGTTTACCTTTTATAATACCTAGTGAAACGTCAAATGTTTCATCTAGGTTGAGGGCCTTTAAAGTATCTTTTATTCCGGAAAGGCATACTTTAAATTCTTGTACGTCTACGACATGGGTTAGGATTGTAGATTGCTCTGTGTTATATGAGCGTCTCCGAGATGAATTAGGGCGAGGGGTGAAGATCCGTTGAGTCTTTCTAAAGAGAGGGACTGCGTAGCGAAATGGGTAGTTCTGGAATGAAGTAGTTCACTGAGTGTTATTATTTTTCCTGATTATCTTCCTTATTTTCTGCTTGTGTAGTTTTTGTTGTCTGGTTGTTAGTAGTGTAACTCCTTTATCGGTCGTAACCTTGTGTAGAGAAAATCTAGGCGTTATCTTATTTCTCCTATTCTCTTTCCTAAAGATGACATCATCGGGTTCGACTTGTATTGGTGGTTCCCTTTTTTTGTTTAATTTGGTTAACCTATTTCCTGTTTGGTTATCTAGTTGTTCTTGAATTTTGGGGTATAATTCTTTCCTAAATTCATTCAGTTTTGACAAATAGTCATGATGACTGTCAAATTTTACTGTTTTTTCGAACAAGTGGGTTCTGCCATGGAAAAGTTCGAAAGGCGTATGGGCAGTGCTAGAGTGTATCGCATTGTTGTAAGTTGTCAATACTTCTGTTAATATCTCTGCGTGATCAGATTGGAGTTGGATCTCCTTTCTGCGGTTATCGACAATTCTATAGAGCTCCGTGAATGTTGAATGGAGTCTTTCGACGGGTGCATTACCCGTTGATTGTTGGAAAGAAGTAATATGAATTTCTATATTATATTGGTTCAAAAAATCGGTGAGGAGGTTTCCCGAAAATTCTGCACCCTGGTCAAAGACAATTTTTTTTGGTAGCCCAAAGGTACTGAAAAATCTTGATAGTGCTGCTATTACTTTAATTGAATTTCTATTAGTTAACGGGTATGCTTGTGCAAATTTAGAGAATTTATCAATGATAGTCAAGTTATTTGTGTTGTTGATTACATAAATGTCAATGTGAATAACATCCAAGGGTCCTGTTGGTGCCGGTGGGGTTTGGAAGAAGGGTCTGTGAGGTTGTCTATCATACTTTAGTGTTAGGCAAATGTCGCAATCTTTAATTACTTGTGTAATAATTTCCTTCATTCGTGGAAAATAAATGTCTCTTTTAAGATGGTTAAGGGTTTCGTCAATACCTCTGTGGTTACTGTTAATATGATATGACTGGACCCTTGGCTTTTGTTCTTGTAGATCGGAAAGGTCGGTTAGAAGCGATGAGCAACGACAAATGTTATACAGGATGTTTCCTGTAAAATAGTTGTTGTATGCTTCTTCGATTATAAGAAAGACGTTATCCGGTGCCAATATGGCATGTGTTTTGTTTGGTTTTAGAATAGTCTGAAGTATTTTTGTGATTGCGTCAAATGTATATTCCGGTTCGGAAATACACGTCTTATTTTGTGGGGAAATGGAGTAATTAACTGTACCGGAATTGATGGACCGATTTGGAAGATTGTTTGGATGTTAAAGTAACTGAGTGGTTTCTGAACAACTGATATTCTTGCTGGGTCTTCGTTTACATTTAGGTTGGGTTCTACTCTGCTGAGTGCATCAGCGACGACGTTTTGTGATCCCTTTTTATAGACTACTTCGTTAGTCATAGGCGGCCAGGGTGGTTTTCCACCGAAGTAATTTAGGGTTTTGGCCCTTTAGGTTTTCCAACCAGACTAACGGCTTGTGGTCGGTCACTATTTTGTATCGGCGCCCGAAAAGGTAGGGTCTAAAGTGTCCCACAGACCAGACGATTGCAAGCATCTCTTTCTCTATTGTAGAATATCTGATTTCGGTGTCAGATAATGTTCTACTGGCAAATGAGATAGGCCTATCGTTGGTGTTTGGACCTTGGGATAATACTGCGCCTATGGCGTAGTTACTCGCGTCTGTGGTTAGAGTGAACGGTTTCGAAAAGTCTGGATAAACTAAGATTGGGTCATTGCACAGGAGATTTTTAGAATGAGCCACTGCTTCTTTAAATTCTTCGTCTATCACTATTGATTTTTTTCCTTTGAGTTGTCTAGTTAATGGCTTGGTTATTGCAGCGAAGTCTTTTATAAACTTTCTGTAATAACCCAATAAGCCCAAGAAAGACTTAATTTCCCTAACAGTTTTTGGGCAGGGAAAATTCTGAATTGCTTGAATTTTATCGGGATTAGGTTTTACCCCCTCTTGGGTAACAAAGTGTCCTAAAAAGTCGATTTCCTTCCTTAGGAAATTGCCCTTTGTGGGCTGTATTTTCAGATTCGCTGTTTGTAATTTAGTGAATACCGATTTGATGTCTATCATGTTACTTTGCAGTGAAGGGGAAAATATGATAATGTCGTCAAGATAAACAAGGCAGACTTTTCCTATTAGATCTCCTAGTACGTTATCCATAACGCGTTGAAATGTCGCAGGTGCGTTTTTGAGGCCGAAAGGCATTCTCGTGAACTCGTAATGTCCATTCTCGACGGTAAACGCCGTTTTATTTGCGTCGCGAGGATTCATCTCGATTTGATGAAAACCGCTAGCTAGATCGATTGTAGTAAAGTATTTCGTCTTCCCTATACTGTCCAGTATGTCCGCTATGTTAGGGATAGGGTACCTATCCGAAATTGTTTTTTCGTTTAATTTTCGAAAATCTATTACCAGTCGCCACTTCTTTTTTTTTGACGAGTCAGCTTTCTTGGGCACTACCCATATAGGTGCGCTCCAAGGGGAATGGCTGTTTCTGATAATATTTTGTTGAAGCATCTTCGAAATTTGTTTCCTAACTTCTTCCTTGTGTATGAAAGGGTATCTGTACGATTTTGTGTGTATGGGGACGTCGTCTACTGTAGGGATCGAGTGTTTGACAACATTCGAAAAAGTGAGTTGGTTATCTTCGATATAAAAGAGTTTTTTGAATTGTTTGCATAGTTTAAGTAGGTTTTGCGTTTCTTCGCTATTTAAGTGTCCCGTTTGGATGTCTAATTTTGCCTGTGTGTCTGTGGGTTGTAGGGTTTCCCCTGCGACCATGCAGTACAAGTACTCATAATCCTTTATAGGAGTTAATTCGGCTTTTAATGGTTCCTCTAGGAACAATGTTTGGTCATAGTCCGATGTGTTGCAGACTTCAAAATGCGCGAAGCCATCTAGTGCAGTATATAGTCCCCCCGTGATTGATAAGTCATTATTTAGGGTTGTGGTTTCGAACAAGAAATCCCCCTCCATTAAGTTTACAGGGAGTGACAATCGAATTTTCGTGTTTAGTGGTACGGTATGTGTTGTATCTACCGGGTTTATGCTTGTTAGGATTGGTAGAGAAGCCTGTTTCATTTCTAGGACAGAGTCCACTATGTTTATTTTTGCGTCAAAGCAAGTTAGGAAGTCCATGCCCAAGAGACCATTAAAATGTGGGTGGAAGTTAAATAAAAAGAATTTTGGTTCTTTTGCTGAGTTAAATTGTTCAAAGATAATTGAGTCTACGTATTCTTCAATTTGGAAATTGTTGAGAACAGTATGAATGCTAATAGGAGTGTTTAGTTTTTTAATGTGGGTTTTTGAAACTAAAGCTGGTTTTATGAAAGAGTAAGTCGAACCGGTATCTATGAGAAATTTGTGTGGGTTGGTTGCAAGAAATTTTGAGGACAAAAGAACATAAGGTAGAGATTTTCCATGAGACTTTTTGTTTAAGAAACCGACGGGTTGTCCGAGGCTTCTTGTGAAAAATTTGCGCCATCGTTGATGTTGCAGGAAGCAGTAGGGGTGTTGTCGTTCGATCTTGAATTACCCCGGAATGGGTTTTGGGTTCTAGATGAATGATTTTCTTGACGATTTTGGGATGATTGTCGCGTCTCGTTTCTTTTAGTGTTGTTGTTATCTGATTGTTTATGGTTTTGGTCGTAACGTTGGTATGGGCGGTTACGTTCGCCGGAATTTCCGCGGTGGCGATAGCTTTGTTGGTCATTAGAGTTTCCGCGGCGATTATTATTTTGACGGTCATTAGAATCCTCGCGGTAGCGATTATTCTGTTGCCCGTTAGAGTTTTGGTAATAAAAATTCTGTTCTATTTGTGCCAATTCGTAAGCCTTTTCTATAGATTCTGGGTTTCGTGATCTAATTATTGTTCTTAGTTGACCGTTTAATCCGATTATAAATGCATTAAGGCAAATGTCGGAGTAAAGGGCGTGTTTTTCTGTGGTGTTCTGGTCACCTCGGCTTGAGTCGTTATTCAATGATACCAATTGGCCTCTCAATTTTGCTATGGCGAAGAATAACTTATGAATGGAGAGTCCGCTTGGTAAGGTTTGAATTTCGCGTATTAATATAGCTTCCGTCTTCTTGCTAGTGTAAAGTCGTTTAAGATTTGCTTTGATTTCATCCCAGATGAGTGTTGTACCACACAGGGTCATTGCATCGTGTGCCTTGCCTTTTACTCTATTCCTAACAGCTCTGTCCTGGCTCAATTGTCCATACGCTGTCTGATCTACGGAACGGATGAGTATAAGCAATTCTTCAACGCTAGTAATAAAAGTTTCCAGGTTATCGGAGGGGCCTTCGTAAGTTGGCAAATGTTGTACAAACGCTAATATATCTTTCGGACTCAAATTGGTGTTGACGATAGTCAAGGAGTTGCTAACTGTGGGGCTGATGGAACCCGAAGCGTTACCAGAGTCTAATTGGCTCATGTTGGGATTAGAAGGTTAATTAATTTGGTCGTGCTGCTCTTCTTCTTCAAGTACACTTAGGTCTGACAAACTGCCCTTACTTCTTAAGCCTATCCTTCTACTAGCTGCGCTAACCTTTTTTAACATTTAGTTAACTTCCGTATGTTATAAGGATGTATCTTAATATGTAATTACAGTGTAATATGTTTATATCTTATTATTAATATGTTTGGTATTGTGTAAATGTTACTTGTTATAATTGGTTGTAGTGTATTTTCCCGTAGGTATCTACTTCCTGTGTCGTGTTCTTAGTGTGGACTTTAATATATATATATATGTATAGAGTTAGTGATTTGTTTAAAATTTGGTGATATAATTTACTATAGGCAAGTGAACATTTGGCGACTAAAAGAAAGAGGTGAATATTTCCAAGTGAGGTATAATGGCGTAATTATTTGGATCCAATTTCCCGCTCAGTGTACAGTTGGAGATATTTATTTATTTGCAAAGCCACATCAAACGAAAACTGCTGATGCAACGACTCCAGTTCAAGAGAGAGAAGAAAAAAAAAATGTATTTCAGCTACGTGATCCCGGTGCCTTATCAGCGTTTGATGTACACATATTCGGTCACGAATTTTTTTTTTGCAATTTTTAAATATTTTGCAGTTTGTGAAAAGAATAAAAATTTCATTGATGACGTGGTCCCGGTGCCTTATCAGCGTTAGATGTGCACATATTCGGTCACGGAAAAATTTTTATGCAATTTTTAAATATTTTGCTTTATGTAAAAACTGTGTATTTGTTAATTATGTGATCCCGGTGCATTATCAGCGTTTGATGTGCACATATTCGGTCACAAATTTTAATAATTTTAAATATTGTACAGTTTATGTAAAAATTGTGTATTCATCGATTATGTGGTCCCGGTGCATTATCAGCGTTTGATGTGCACATATTCGGTCACAAATTTTAATAATTTTTAAATATTTTACAGTTTATGTAAAAATTGTGTACTCATCGATTATGTGGTCCCGGTGCATTATCAGCGTTTGATGTGCACATATTCGGTCACAAATCTGTATGAGTTCTTCTTTGCATTTGGTTGTGTATGTGTGATTTTATGTATTTGTCATTTTATTATTGATTTTTTTTGAATGCGATCCCGGTGTCTTATCAACGTTTGATGTACAAATATTCGGTCGCAACTATTGTGAACACTAACACTTGTACACTTTGCATGAATTTGGTTCGTCACTTTTCTTTCTTTAATTATTATTATTCTTTTTTTTTTTTTTTTTTTTTTGCAATTAATTAATTCATTCTATTTTCCTTTCATTTTTCCTCTTAATTTTTGTCACCACTTGTTCGCTTACCTATCTTACAGGTATAGAATGATCAGGAGCTGGAGCATTTTGCGATCTCCTAGTCCGAATCCGGCTGCGCCAGTTATGGTATATATATGTGTATCTATACTGGATAAAGTCCGATGAGTCCCAATATATATATGTCCGATGAGTTTCAATATATATGTCCGATGAGTTTCAATTTATAACAGAACTTCAATGAAAAGAACCTTCTTCGTCTCTGGTGCAAATTATAATGATTCTTTATTCGTATGCCAAACTGAAAGTAACTTGTGGAGTACAAAGGAATGAAATGGAAATGGAATGGTGTGATTGGGAATATGTCTATCTAGCAGATTCGAATGAGAATCTGCATAGATAGCAGATTTAGTGTAGCTGATATGCTGGTTTGTTATTTTCGCTGGTTTCCAAGCTCAGCGTTATTAGTTGGTGCTCGGGTTAATGGCCATTCGTCCAAGCCGCTGGGGTTTGGGGGGCGGCGACGTGTCCGCAACAATGTGTGCGGTAACTCGTTCGCCATGGACAGAAACAGGTGGTAATCACTTGGTGCGAGATCCGGACTATACGGTGGATGCAAAAGAACTTCCCATCCGAGCTCCCGGAGCTTCTGGCGGGTCACTAAAGATGTGTGTGGCCTGGCGTTGTCCTGGTGGAAGACAATTCGGCCTCTGTTGATCAAAGATGGCCTCTTATGCATGAGTGCTGTCTTCAAGCGGTCCAGTTGTTGGTAGTACAGGTCCGAATTCAGCGTTTGGCCATAGGGGAGCAGCTCATAGTGGATTATTCCCTGCCAATTCCACCAAACACACAGAAAAACCTTCTTGGCCAAACACACAGAAAAACCTTCTTGGCCGTCAATCCAGGCTTGGCCACCGTCTGGACCGCTTCATCGCTTTTCGACCACGACCGTTTGCGCCTTACGTTATCATTAGTGATCCACTTTTCATCGCCAGTTACC
This sequence comes from Drosophila eugracilis, assembly GCF_018153835.1. Classification (NCBI taxonomy): domain Eukaryota; kingdom Metazoa; phylum Arthropoda; class Insecta; order Diptera; family Drosophilidae; genus Drosophila; species Drosophila eugracilis. Next base: position 31,476 of record NW_024572898.1, on the reverse strand, counting down.
ATACCCTTCAAATACGGGTCGATTTTGTTGCGATTTAGATACGGTCAAATATGTTTTTTGTGTCAATTCGTGTGGCACACATACATCGAGCTTCTTAGTGACTCCAAGCTTCTTCAAATGGTTTATAACGGTTTGATGATAAAGATGATGACGGTGGAAATGGAAACTGTATCGGGTCCATATTTTATTTTGCTCTATGATTGCTACGCTATAACTCACGAACAACTTAAACACGTGTTAGCGAGTGAAATGAGCTTTCCAATAAGGTATAGTATGACCTGATGCGACGAATAAAACAAGAACTACGCGCTTTCAGCGCCAGCTAGAAAAATACCGCAAGCCTTTTTTTGAAAAGCTAATATATTGCTTAATTAGCTTATGGTTATGTTACACTATTTCAATTTAATCATAGCCTCGTCGTATTTCCTCTCATAAGCACGTCTTGTCGTCGTTAACATCTCTCTTAAACTTCGCGTCGTATTTGCTCCTCATGAGCACGTCTTATCATCGTCGCGTCTTCTCACCAACTCCGCGATCCTCATCTCGCTGCTGTCAACGTATTTCTCATAGTCGTCTTCCTTGTCTGCATTTTGACTATCTCCTTCGCAAGATGGTCAATCGGTAAATCTTGCTTTATGCTTCGTTGTCTAGGGTCTTCATCTGTTGTTCTAAATCATCCCACATTCGGCTATTCTGACAAAACATTTGCCTCGAATGGTCCTTCGCCGTCATTCTGGATCTTCTTATTATGGTGTACGTAGGATCGAGTACCGTTGCCTGTGTTGTTCTTGTTTAGGTGCAAGCTGGAAGAACCACCTCTCGCACTTCCTCAAAGGTGTAAATGGTGCACTTCCACGTCGTTCTTGTAAGCGTCACGTTTTCTGAGCAAGGAATAGTAATCAGTTGAGCGCTTGGTGGGCACAGGAAAGTCATCGACAGCACCGTATTTAGATTCATTCAACACACGCTTGGTGGACAACAAGGATCCATAGTCATAATTTTTCTCGTCATATGTGTTGCGCGGTCGTGGTGGGTCATCACATATAGCAGGACGCTTGAGGTCGATTCCAACTGCTTATTGGTCGTCAGTGCGCTTGCTTACCACGTGTTTGGCAGAATCATCGCAAAACTCCATAATCTTCGCCTGTTGTCATTTAAACTCAAGGCGCTCCAGTTTAATTTTCTCCCATTACACTTCTGGCGCTCTATTCGCAGAAACTCGTCCTTCTCGTGCTTAAATCGTTCACGCTCGATTGCAAGCTTGGTCCACTCCTCCTGAATACGCTTCCACTACTCACGTATCTCCTAGTAGAATAACATCTCCCGCTGGAGGTGCCCTTGCTCTCTCTGCCGCTGCTGGATTTCACGGTCAACGTCGCGCTGAGAATGATCCTGACTGCACTGCACCCTCTGATCAAGCTTGAAATCACCGACGGTGGGCCTAATGTCGCCACTTCCATCGCTGTCCTTCATGTCATCACCACCGCATTTAAGAAAAAGAAGAAACGCTATGATCGAGTCCCGCAACTTAACTCATTTTAAAATAATCATTTCAATTTCAGAATTTGTCAGAAAAAACATGTTTAATAACTGGTGGGACGTCACTGAAAGGCCTTATAACCACAATGAATAAATGTTATTAGATCAAGCAAAGATATAAGTATTAATATTATGAACACTGCAGCTTTCCGCGGCATGTGCCCGTTGGAGTAAGAAATCACTTCGAGCTGCGTTATAGAACCGTTGTATGCCTTATCCTAACCTAGCTCTAATAGTTACTGATATCTTGGCGTCCTCAGAGAATTCATATGCCGTTTTAACGGCTAGTGGGCGTGGCAAGAGAATGGTATATGCGAGATACATCCTTATTCCCACCTTTCTAGACCGTATACATATTTACTGAGTTCTCAGAAATCTCGTTAAATAGACGTTGAAATACCAATACATTATACAGAATGTTAAATAGAATAGTTAACTTAAGCAGATATGCCTCAAATTTTAGATTTCAAAGCAGAGTAGACGTTGAAATAGAAACTATATTTTTAGAATGTTATAAATAACACGAACACACACACGCCCACAGCTATCAAAGCTTTGATTTGCAAAAACACAAACCACGAAAGATGAAGACAAAGCAACAACGCAATAGAAAAGAGTCACCTTTAACTGCTTTAAAATTTTAACTAGTAACCACACATCTGCAAGTTTCTACAGCTAATTTTAAAACTTCTTAAAATTACATACATACCAAATTCTGGATTTTCTTGGAACATTACTAAAAGTTTAACTAAATAAAAATTGAATTAAATTAATTTTACGAAAACACTTTGACAGGAAAGTTAACTATTAATATCTCCATCTTTTGTTAGCTTTAGATATCAGTTTTTCAGCTCTGATAATATTTAACTCCGACTACCGCCGTTAAAGATCTTATTATTTAACACTGACTGAGTCTCTAGGCCAGCAGGTAAAGAAGGGCAGTCACCCTTCTACCCTATTCTTCCTAATTTATCGACGGATGACAACAGCCAACCGGCTACCTTCACGGAGACGACTGCGAGGGAACCTGTACGGAGTAAAATACTAATTGGCGCCCAGCTCGCGGAAAACACACCCGCATAAATTCGGACCTAAGAGGGAAACTAGGATAGGAAAACCATTTCACAAAAAATGTAAGTGGACTCCTTCGGCTATTTAACTTTTAGTCTGCAAAAATTCCCAGTCTTTTACGTGTCCCAAGTTTTTATCTGCAAATATTTTATGCGACAAATACGAAAAATATTAATCGCCGTGTTTAAAAAAATAAAAAGTAATAAATAAAAAATACACTGCAAGTATAACGTACTAACCAACAAATAGAAAATCAAACACAATTAGTGGAATTCAGCCTTTTAACTTTGAATTTGATTTATTGTGGTTGTTTTTTTTCTGTGTCTTTCTGTTCGGGCCACGCAGTAATACGAAACGGCAGCCTGACTTTGTCTTTGTTTTTGCTCCATTCTTTTCTTTTGGGAACTGCTTATGCAAACGTTTAGTTGTAAGAGTGCTCTCAGTCGCTCTTATGAACTACGCCTTCCGTCAGTATAGGAACAAAAAAGTTTTTTCTAGCGACTCCTAGTCCGGGAGCGAAGAGAGCGGTCACAGTCACAGCCTTACAGTAAAACGCAAGCCCCTCTGCCCTCCAGTACAAATGGATCCCGACCAGCTTAGGGGCTTGATTGACGCTGCCGTCGGCAGAGCGCTGGCAGAGGCGGCCGCACAAAATCACCAAACAGAGCTGGAGCTGCGGCAGAAGATCGAGCTGCTTGCTGCTCAAGTGGCTGAAGTTAGGGTACAACCGAAGACAGCCCAAACCTTAGAAATTACAACATATGAAGCTATAGAGATTAATGACAATGTTCGATGCGACGAGCCATTGGATGCCGTCAAGTGCCTGCCAGAATTTTCAGGGGCACAGGATTCATACGTTTCATGGAGACAAGCGGCCGTCGCCGCTTATCATATTTTTAGACGATATAATGGTAGCTCACGCCACTACCAGGCAGTTATCATTATCAGAAGCAAGGTCAGGGGCCCTGCCGATGCGGTGTTGTCCTCGTTTGGCACAGTGCTGAATTTTGACGCGATAATAAGTCGCCTTGATTTCACGTATAGTGACAAACGACCGATGCACGTCATCGAACAGGAGTTAGGAACTTTAAGGCAAGGAGGCCTAACTCTGCTAAACTATTATGACGAAGTAGAGAAAAAACTCACTTTGTTAACAAATAAGGTGCATATGTCACATGATTCGGGTATGGCAAAAGTTCTGTGTGACAAATTCAGGGAAGACGCTCTGAGAGTATTCATATCCGGACTTAGGCGAAATCTCACAGACGTGCTCTTTGCGGCAAAACCTAAAGATTTGCCGACGGCCCTGGCCCTAGCACAGGAGGTTGAGTCCAACCATGAAAGGTACACCTTCGCGGCGACCTTTGCAAAAAGCCAAGAAGATTGCAAAATAGGCGAAAAAATACAAAATCGGCAACAGGTAAAAAACCATCAGCCGGCGGACTCTCAAATAGATGGCGGCAAAAACCCGCACTTTTCTAGACAGACTAGGGCGCAAATCCATTCCGTTCAGCGCAATAATAACTTCCAAAACAGAAGTTACAGTTCAGAACCTATGGACATTGATCCTTCACTTTCAAAAATAATTTCACCCGTTCAAACGCAAGCCTACCAAAATCGGAGACCTGCCACGTCCGACCGAACCAAAGCAAAGCAACAGCAAAGGGTAAATCACGTCACCCAGGGTGTAGGAAATGAACCAGGGTCATACGCCAGCACAGCTTCCAAGGCGCCGGAGAAAATGGATGATGACATCATCACAGAATATGACTCTGATGTCATTAATTTTTCAAGGATCATTCCACAGGTGCGGACTTATCATCCTACTATCCCTGTCTATGGTGTCGGCACACATCGTCGACTATTCGCGAGCTATGGGAAGAATTTGCATACGCGACTCAAACCTTTCGGAGTACACACGAATACTAGACGAAACAACAAACATGTGTGACAAGTTTCCCCAATCGCACATGAGAAAGTTGCTGGAAGTAGATACCGCGCATATGCGAGATGTCATTAATTTTTTAGGGGAAGATCCCTGCTGCCCGTCATCAGACGAAGAGGAGCCCATATACGCAAAATTGTACCCGTACCCCATGGGAGCAGCGGATTTTGTCAACAACGAAATTCAGGATCTGCTTAGAAATGGAATAATTAAAAAGTCGGCATCCCCCTACAACAACCCAATATGGGTGGTAGACAAAAAAGGGATCGACGAAAGCGAAAATAAGAAAATGCGGCTAGTCATCGACTTTCGCAAATTAAATGAAAGGACCGTGTCCGATAGGTACCCCATGCCAAATATTTCAATGATATTGGGGAATCTCGGCAAAGCGAGGTATTTCTCAACGCTGGACCTTAAGTCTGGCTATCACCAGATTACGCTCGCGGAATGAGACAGAGAAAAAACCTCGTTCTCAGTAAATGGGGATAAATATGAGTTTAAAAGGCTTCCGTTTGGTCTCAAAAATGCAGCCAGCATTTTTCAGAGGACCATAGATGACATCCTTCGATAGCAAAGAGGTAAATTTTGCTATGTTTACGTTGACGACGTAATAATATTCTCGGAGGACGAAAACTCTCACGTTAAACACGAAGATTGGGTTCTAAAGAGCCTGTACGAGGCAAACAAGAGAGTGTCGGTAGAAAAATCGAGCTTTTTTAAGAAAAGTGTCAGCTTTCTTGGGTTTATAGTCACTTGTAATGGTGCTACCACTGACCCAGAGAAAGTAAAAGCCATCAAGGAATTTCCGGAGCCCAAGAATGTATTCGAGGTACGGTCATTTCTGGACCTGGCTAGCTACTACCGATGCTTTATTAGGGATTTTGCGGCAATAGCAAGACCTATCTCGGAAATCTTAAAAGGGGAAAACGGAACAGTTAGTAGACACAGGTCACGAAACATTCCGGTACAGTTCTCTGAAGCGCAAAAGCAAGCGTTTCAGAAGCTTCGAAATATCTTGGCGTTTGACGATGTCATGCTGAGATACCCCGATTATAAAAAGGCATTCGATCTAACGACAGATGCCTCGGCCTATGGCATTGGTGCAGTGCTGTCCCAAGAGGGACGTCCGACAGAGAGGTTAACTATGCTATCAACGAAAGGAAGCTATTAACCATAACTTGGGCACTGGCCAAACTATTTATACGCGGTCAAAGATATAAACATCTTCACCGACCATCAGCCATTAACCTTTGCAGTATCGGAATCCAATCCGAATGCAAAGATTAAAAGATGGAAAACGCGCATTGACGAATCCGGAGCTCGAATATTTTACAAACCCGGTAAGGAAAATCTAGTTGCCGACGCACTCTCGCGACAACAACTTAATGTCATGGAGGTGCAAGAAGCTGAGTCGTTCGCGGCCACTATACACAGCGAACTCTCCCTGACACACACAATAGAGACGACGGAAAGCCATTAAATTGCTTCCAAAACCAAATAATCTTTGAGGAGGCACGCTTCCCGTCAAAACGTAGCTTCGTCCTTTTTGGTAACAAGAGACGGCATGCGATTAATTTTTCCTGGGTAAGAGTTTACTTATGACTCGCAATGTATCGTTCCAAAGGCTAAACATCTTGCGACTTCACAAGTTGCAATGTACAGACGAGGTCGGCAGTTTCCGGCCATTTGCATCAAAACAACAGACATTTTGAGTCAGCGAAAGACGGGAAATCCTCACCGTCGAACACAACAGGGCCCACAGGTCATCCCAGGAAAATGTAAAGCAGGTACTCTCCGAGTACTACTTTCCAAAAATGGCCAAATTAGCTACCGATATCGTAGCGAATTGCAGGACTTGCGAGAGAGCCAAGGGGCCAACAGGCACCCAAAGAAACAGGAGCTCGGCGAGACACCGATCCCCTCTCATGTAGGAGAAATGTTACATATTGACATTTTCTCTACAGATAAAAAATACTTCCTTACTTGCATCGACAAGTTTTCGAAGTTTCCCGTCGTGCAACATGTCCACTCAAGGACAATTGAAGACCTCAAACCGGCCCTACTACAAAATAAAAATTTCTTCCCAAGAGCTAGGGTAGTCTACTGTGATAATGAACCATCATTAAATTCACACACTATCTCAGCCAGGCTCGACAGCCATTTTGGCGTTAGCATTACAAATGCACCGCCCCTCCACAGCGTCTCAAACGGGCAAGTAGAGCGCTTTCATAGTACCTTGTGGAACTTGCGCGATGCTTGATGACAAGGGAATGACGGACACTGTAGAGATAATTTTATTGGCCACCGCCAATTACAACAAGTCGATACACTCGGTTGTTAACAAGCGACCAGCCGACATTGTGCAAACACACCCAGACGACCCGCAGATGGAAGTCCAAAATAAAATAATACAAGCCCAAAACACTCTCAGGACTAGGGAAAATGCCTCCCGGCAAAACAGAGTATTCGAGGTCGGCGAAAAAGTCTTGGTCAAAACAAACCGAAGACTTGGCAATAAACTCACACCGCTGTGTGAGGAGAAAGCCGTTGAAGCGGACCTGGGGACCACGGTCCTCATTAAGGGGAGGGTGGTCCACAAAGATAACCTAAAATGGAATTAATTTTTTCATCTTTAGCCACTTGGCAACCGTTTACTTATTTTTTTTGTTAAGTTAGAATAACATTCCTGGAAAAAATTATTACACCAAGGATCATTCCACAGGTGCGGACTTATCATCCTACTATCCCTGTCTATGGTGTCGGCACACATCGTCGACTATTCGCGAGCTAAATACATTCCCATCATTGATGGTGAGGTATTAGTATGGGAAGAATTTGCATACGCGACTCAAACCTTTCGGAGTACACACGAATACTAGACGAAACAACAAACATGTGTGACAAGTTTCCCCAATCACACATGAGAAAGTTGCTGGAAGTAGATACCGCGCATATGCGAGACCTACTGGAATCGCTAGGCGTGCACCATAGGGTCGCCAGGAGCTTGGATTTTTTGGGATCAATCTTAAAGGTAGTAGGAGGAACACCGGATGCCGGTGATATGGAGAAGACAAGATTTACGGAAATGCAGCTAATAAACGCAAACAACAGACAGGTGGAAATTAACACTAAAGTTCAAAGTAAAATCAATCAATTGACCGCCACAGTAAATCAAATCCTCACGGTTACAAAAAATAAACAAATTGACACAGGCCATTTATATGAAACCCTCCTTGCTAGAAATAGAATGCTAATGATGGAACTACAGAACCTTATGCTTGCAATTACACTAGCTAAAATTAGCTAGCCTGAGGCTTGAGGAATCACTAATACCCCCATAAGGGATCTTTTGTCCTTAGCGTCCGTTAAAATATTACAATCGGCCAATTCCTTGCATTTCATAGTTAAGTTTCCAAAGGTAAAGTTCGCCTGTAAGAAAGTCACAATATTCCCCGTCACTCACCATAATATCATGCTGCGGATACCGAACAATGTTGTGGCAACATGTGGTGGAGAAGTCCACACCGTTAAGGATTGTAACGTGTCGCAAGGAGCTACGTTCTGCCAAATATCATCAGGCAGCTCTTGCGCTAGAGAACTCTATGCAGGTGTTTTGGCGCACTGCGAGACCCAACCAACCGACTTACAACCCGTAACTCGAGTCGATGAAGGAATAATCATTGTCAACGACCAAACAGCTAAAGTCCGGGTAGACAATGGTACTGAGGTCTGGCTGCACGGTACTCACCTTGTCGCAATTGAAGATTGCGTCTCCATCAACGAAACCCTCTACGTAAATCATGACAAGATCCAAAGAAGAACTCCAGGAGTTGCAAGCTCACCATTGCTTAACATTACCATCAATCACGACGTATTGAGTCTCCCTTACCTTCATCGATTAAACGAACGTAATGCGGAGCTCATTCGAGAGTTCGACAAGGATATTGGGACCAATCTAAAATATCGCGCAATGCTCATAGTAGGAATTCTATGTTGTGCGATGATTGCCATTGTCATGATCTATCTCCATTTCTTCAAGGCAAGAAGATCTGCGGCACAGCTGAAGGAAGTCATCGCCGAGATAGCGGCGGCCTTAATTCAAAGGGGGGAGTAGTTAGTTAGTTAGTCAATGGAGCAGCCGCTGACTTTTGTTGTTATTTAGCTTCGGACGAAACTGCTGATCCATCTTTTAGCCCGGATGCTCGTGCACAGACGGCAAGCACTGCATATTTGCGTGGCGGTTGTGAGTCTTTTGTTAGCTTTAAGTTTCTTTTCAATTCAGTTTATATCAAGATCAAAGATCTTATTATTTAACACTGACTGAGTCTCTAGTACCTCGCGTCTTTTTCGTCGTATTCAAATCAATTAAACTCGCATTGTCGTCTTCGGTTGTTTCTGTCTCCCTCGTTTTCAAAAACAAATTTTTGCAACGCGGTTATGCCTTCTTTCGATTCACTCTTCATATTTTTTGGAATCTAGGTTTTTAAACACGCCTGGTTACAAAAAAATTGTGTCACTCACTTTCGTCGTTGCGCCACAAAAGTGTACTATTTTCGCGGAAACTATTCCGGACGAGCGCCCAAAATTTATGTGGGATTTTATTTATAATTTAGTTTATATTGCCGCCCTTTTAGACAGTATGGAAATAGTTTTTAAAATCAGTGCACGTGTTCAAAGAAGTAATAAAATGTTACGATTGTGATTGTAATTTGTGATTGTAATTTGGGAATATTGAAATGTATTCCTGACCCTAATTAGGAACGTTAAGGGGTTGAACGTTAGGAACGTCTTAAGGGGTTGAATTTTCTCAAAACACACTGTTAATTTCTATATATGTAAGCCTCTGTCTACATGTGTGCGTGTGTATGGTTGAGTGTGAACCCCAGATGTGTGTGGAAACATGACATGGAAAACAGATAAGGAAGATTCATGCTCGCACCGTAATAAAATGTGTGTTTAGTATTTCTCTCCATTCCAACACATAGATAAAAAGGATTTTGCGTATAGTCATTGATTCCCAGCACTAACTAATTTCACCCCTAAAAAAAGATCATTTCACACGCATGCATCTGATTTGTAAACATCTTGCGGTTGTGTTCCGGGGGTAGTGTGCATCATAATACATGAGTGTACATGTGTATGTGAGTCTATATATATGTATTTCCATTCCCTTATTTATAAAAAGTAAGAAAACAAGTATTTTTTCATTTCACATAAAACTTTAATCTATTTCTACCTCCATTCCTTCGACTTACGAAAAAGAGGCATTCTCATGTTTCCAATCTCGAATCGGTGTTACAGAATGTAAAGTGTTCACCATATTTCATTCATTTCAGATCTTCTGCACCTTGATTCATGAACATAATTTTGGTTTTAAGAAGGTATTGGAAATAATTTTTAAATACCTTCCCATTGAATTGCAAAAAAAGATTATCAATTTCTTCAAGAAATTTCATTATTTATTGAAATAGTTTTCGAAAAACTGGTCTTTTCACAAGTGTTCTCAACTTCAAAATGATGTTAATGCAGAGAAATATGTTTTATTTATTTTGAACTACTTTTTAAAAAAAATGTAGAATTTCGTATGCATTGTTTAGCGCACACACACCACGCTTAACATGATTTTTACAATAAGAAAATCTGTTTCTTCTCGGACGGACACTGTATTTCCTCTACATTAATCAAGTGGTGGTTTCCAAAAAATGAATGTAGAAAACTTTTCTTTTCCATTCCCTTACAGATAATTTGTTTTCCAATAGTTATTGCCTTCAGATATCGTCGCGTTTGTACAAAACTGTTTTCTCCATCGCCCCAAGCAATTTTATGATGCTTATTTGTTAACCAGTTTGCAGTGGTTCGATATTTTGTATTTAAAAATTTGAAATCATATGGTGATTCTATGACAAAACTATTATTCAACTTTGTTTCTTTTTCGAATACTATTCCAATTTCTTTAAAAATAAATTTATTGTTATTCTCAAAAAAACCTTGAATATCGATTGATACAATATCTTTAATCATTTTTAAAAATATCAAACAACTCGTTGTACTAATCCGTTTAAGAAATGATATTCGATTAATCGATCGTGTATGAGTATTTTGGGTATTTTCGATACTTGGTGTCTTCAGTTCATTCTCACATCAATAGGACCAGATTTTACTGTTTCATTGGAGCTTTCATTTTTAATTCCGATGGTGTCTTAAGGGGTTGAATTTTCTCAAAACACACTGTCAATTTCTATATATGTAAGCCTCTGTCTACGTGTGTGCGTGTGTACGGTTGAGTGGGAACCCCAGATGTGTGTGGAAACCTGACATGTGGAACCGATGATGAAGATCCATGCTCGCACCGTAATAAAATGTGTATTTTAGTATTTCTCTCTCTATTCCAACACATAGATAAAAAGGATACAAGAAGTTGTGGTTATTGTGTGTGTAGTCATTGTTTCACAGCGCTAAGTAATTTCACTCCTAATAAAGGGTCACTTCACACGCATGCATCTGCTTTGTAAACATCTTGTCAGAGCATGTTACGGCACCCGTTGCCCACGCGCTGAATGCGGTTGAGTTCCGGGGGTAGTGTATGTGTATATGTTCACGTGTGCAAGTGAGTCTATATATATGTATTTCCCTTCCCTTATTTATAAAAAGTAAAAAAACAACTTTTTTTTTTTTTCGTTTCACATAATACTTTTATTTATTAATTATTGATACAACGAAATTATTTTTCTAGCTCCATTCCTCGAACACTCGAATCGGTGTTACAGAATGTAAAGTGTTCACCATATTTCATTGTTTTTAGATCTGGAGCACCTTGATTCATGAACATAATTTTGGTTTTAAGAAGGTATTGGAAATGATTTTCAAATATCTTCCCATTGAATTGTAGAAAAAAATTATCAATTTCTTCAAGAAATTTCATTATTTATTGAAATATTTTTTTTTTTATGTGAAACAGGTCTTGTCACAAGTGGTCTCAATTTCAAAATGAATTGAATGCAAATAGATATGTTTCATTTATTTTGATCTACTTTTAAAAAAATTTAGAATGTTCTATGCATTGTTTAAAGCACAAACACCACCTTTGACATGATTTTTACAGTAGGGAAATCGGTTTCCTTTAAACCGGTTTAATGACGGACAATGTATGTCCTCAACATTAATCAAATGGTGGTTTCCAAAAAACGATTGTAGAAAACGTTTCTTTTCCATTCCCTTACAGATAATTTGTTTTGCAATAGTTATTGCCTTAATCGTCGCGTTTGCGCAAAACTTTCACCTCCATCGTTCCATCAAATTTTATGATGCTTTTTTGTTAACCATTTTGCAGTGGTTTCAGATTTTGTATTTAATAAAGTAATAATAAAATATTATAATAAAACTATTATTTAAGTTTGGTTCCTTTTCAACTACTATTTCAATTTCTTTAAGAATAAATTTATTGTTATAGTCAAAGAAACCTTGAATATCAATTGATATAATATCTTTAATCATTTTTGAACAATATCAAACAACTCGTTGTACTAATTCGTTTAATGGATTATATTGGACCAATCGATCGTGTATGAGTAGGCAATAAGCTTGGGTATTTTCGTCACTTGGTGTCTTCAGTTCAGTTGAAATCCTCACGTCAAAAGGACCAGATTTTACTGTTTCATTTTGATATGATAGATCAATTACGATAATTGGAGCTTTCATTTTAAATTCCGATGGTGTTAAAAATGGTTGTGACTCACGATTATAATAACCAGATTGAAATCTTGAATACATTTCATATAGGTGAGCAAACTGATTCTTATTTAAATTACCATATGGCTTTGATTCAGAATTCAAATGAACGTTCAAGTTTGATAACTTATTTGTGACAAGATTTCCGTTCATTGTAAACCCGATTATTGCAAACCTTGGTCCCTCCCGATTTGCTGCCAAATTAACATTCCAACAGTGGTGGGTTCCTTATCCTAATTTTGAGTTTACGTTGGAGTTCCAACTACGAAATGCAATGGGAAGGTTTACACTACTTTTAATAATATCATACATCTTAATTTTTTAATGGGACAGAAAAGATACAGTATGGTCCAGTAGAAATATCATCTCCACCGCTCCATCCAGAATGTAATATATTTTGACTTTGAAAATGATAAAAAAATTTTAAGAGTAGTCATACCGACAAATCGGGTTCTATCAATCTCGCATCCATTTATTTCATACTTGATTTTATCCAAGAAGAAAGCCATACAATTATTTTCAAAAAAGTTGCAACATTATCAGTTGTAGGACCGACTGTTGTAACTTGTCTAATAATTCCTTGAAAGTTGAGTTAACTTTCATGAGGGAGCACATAAATGTCTTGATTTTGGATAGTAATTCGCATTTCATCGTTTGGTTTAAATGTTCGACTATACGAAGTATCGATATGAAATTCTTTTTTCGAAATACTCTCATCCGAGTAAGCTTTTTCTCAAACATTTCAAATTACGTTTATTGTTTCCATCCAGTATATTTTTTATTAATGTCGAAGTTTGAAGCCGAGAGGCTTTAAAAATAATATACTTTTTGCAGTAAGTGAACTTCTTTTTAGAGTAGATTTTCTTTCTATAGCTTTACAATTACTAATGCTTGGTTGAGTGTATGAACCAGGTCTTTTATTATAAATAATCGTTCTATTGTGCGAATATCCATCCGAATCGAAACGTTTTTACCACGTTAATTTTCCAAATCTCCGTTTTTATTTGACAGTTGATTGACAAGTAAATAAGATTATGTGGTGTCACAGTCATTTTATAGACAGGAGGAACATTAATACCGACTTCATGTAAGGTATGATTGGGTGCATTGTCCACACATGAACCACTAATTATGTTACATTCCAAAAAAATAGTATTCATTTTTAAAATATTGACAGTCTGATCCGATAGATATGTTTTTCGTTGGATGTGGCTCTAAAACTCTTTTATCAAAACCAAAAAGTTGGCCAATTGATCTTTGCTTATTAAAGTAAACCGGTTCCCGAGTGCTGGTTATTTCCACTTGAAGAGCATTGGTATTGCTTTCAATTTTAAAAGATTTTTCAATACCGTAATCTTTAAGTTTTTTATAAATATAATCAGTTATAGGTTCCAGTGGGAATTTTTATAACATTAGTTCTAATATGAATGTGGCTTTTCGGCTATATTATATTTGGAATTGAATTGAAAGTTTGATATCCCATTCCTTTAATAGGTTTTATTAATTTTTCCAAGTACTCATATTTAGGTTGATATAAACTCTTAGAAAACACATAAATATTCTCGAATTATAATCCGATTGGATTCTCTATAAAACTGAGCATAATGTTGGTTTTACCACAATTTGAAGGTCTAAAAGTAAGAGCTCTTATTGTATTCGGTAAGAGAGAATACAGGTTGGTTTTTATCTTTTCATCGTTGATAGTTCTATCGATAATTTTTTGTTTTTGAACACGGAACACGGAACATGTGGATAGATCCGAGTGGATTAATAAATATACTGGGAAAGTTAGCTTTGTGCTAAATGGATTAGTATCGAAACTTTCAAAGTGTTAGGAGAAGAGTTAGAAGTAATGTTATAAAGATCATTGTAGTTCGAACATGGGTACTATGTTCGAGTGTTCATGTTGAGCAAACTTCGAACTACAATGCTCGAAAGATAGAGGAATTTAGTTTTTAGTAATCCTAATGGGTTCAAGCGGCCTAGATGGGCCTGGCTATCAATTTCACCCTTAAGAAGAATATGGATAAAGACGAGACCAAGCATCGTCCTACGATTAGCGAGGGATGGCAAATTGATTAGTAAGAGTCTACTTTTATAAGAGGGAAGGTGTAAGCTTGCATCCCAGTTGAGACCGCGGAGAGCAAATATTCAAAAGTTCTTTTGGATGGATTCAATAAGACACTGGTGAGCCCCATACTGGGGGTCCCAGATACATGATCCATATTCCAGAATCGGACGAACTAAAGAAATGTTTTGGTAACATAAAGGTCGTTATGGTCGGAAAACTTAAGTTTTGCATCGAGTAAGATGCCAAGATCTTAAACTGAATTAATTCTTCTTATAAGTGGCAACTTTAGGTCTTAGGCGACAGAAGGTCATTGCTTTGCACTTAGAGCCATTAAGATTTAATAAGTTTGCAAAGCACCAGTTTTGAAAATTATTAAGGTCAGATTGCAGTTTCACCTGGTAGGAGGCATCAGTATATTGGAGACAGAGTTTGACATCGTCTGCATACATAAGTACTAGGGAGTCATTAACAACCAAGGGAAGGTCATTAATGAATAAAGTAAAAAGTAACGGAGGTGGTGGTCTTGTCAACAACTTAATTAATACATTACCGTTTGAAGCCCGTATACCAGGATATAAATTTTGTGGGCCGGGTACAAGGCTATAAAAACGTTTGAAACGATGAGATCAAGGAACAAATAAACCGGGTGAGGCTTGTAAAGAGCACGATATAGCATATTCCCAAAAAAAGGATTTAGTTGACCGTCAATTTGCAGATTCTATATTAATTGATTAAGCTTGGTCACGTATAAAAACACCAGAAAGCACTTTTGGTGAAAAAGCAGCAGCCTATTTCGTAACCAACAATATGAAAGAAAAAAATTGTATTGGAATATTAAAAACAATAAAGAAATGTATTGGGAAGATGATAAGGAAAAAAATAAAGAAGACGAATCTGTCGACTGTTACTTACGTTGCTAATAGAACATCAGTTCAATCGACAATGGGTTAAAAAAAAAAACGTGAAAGTACCAAGATAATTTAATGTACCCAAAATCGGTGTTTTTTTTTTTACCAATCGTAGCTATTTTGACTGCCTTAAACAACATTTAAAACAACGTAAAACAACGTGGAGGAGAAGGAACAACATAATAGAAAAATTGAAAGTGTTGCTGTAGGAGAAGGGTTATATCTCAAACCGTAAAAATGGTATTAAGAAACAAAAAAAAACTAATATGTCAGCATAGACCACTTTCATAGACCACTTTCAAATATAGACATTACAACTTTTGTTCAAAAATGTATACCACATTTTCGAGGAATATTTATGAGAGATTTACTTCTACACTCTCCAAGAATTCGAGAATGTGGTATAGTAAACCTAGATGATTCACAATCAAGTGGTACACATTGGGTCGCATATAACAAAAATATATAAATAAAAACGATACACATTATTGTGATAGTTTCGGAAATCTACAACTACCTATAGAAGTTGTAAAGTATTTGGGGAAACAAATACAATACAACTACGAGAGAGTTCAACATTTTGATACATACAACTGTGGTCATTTATGTCTTTCATTTCTACTTTCCTTTGCCAATGGAGTGAGCCAATAACTGATCGTTGAAAACAAATGTACCGTATATACGTTTGTGTGTGTGGCGTCTGGATGGTATAAAAATCCTGACTGCTAACTTCAAAACGCACTGTCGACTTTACATTCTGCAGACGTTGTACAAGTGAACAAAAATAAGAAGTTATAAACACCAAAAGACAACTGATTAAAAAAAACACAACTGCTAAAAAAAAAAAAAAAATAGAACAAAAAACAGATTACCAACAAAAAAAAACAACTACTAAACAACGAAAAACATTTGATTAACAACAAAAAACAATTGATTAACAACAAAAACAACTGATTAACAACAAAAAACAACTGAATAACAACAAAAACAACAGCTAAACATAAAAAAAAACATCTGAGTAACAACAAACATTGAGAACGAGGAGACTACAGAAGTCGAATTCGATCCTACTGACGAGGATAAAAGGAAGACACCTGTTAATCCGACAAGTTTGGTTTATGATTTCAACGAAAGGAACGAGAAAAAAGATGGTGTCCCAGAAACAGAGTTCATACCAATTGATGTTTAAAATAATGCAAAACAATACTCCTCGGAGAGGTATACCCATCTTCGGGAGGAATTTATTGAGGAAATGGTTGATGGGAAATTTAATATTTATAAAAGGAATGATAATTTATATTTAGAATAAAGTAAATAAAATGTAAAAAATAAATAAAATAAACAATATTTTATATTACGTTGAATAAATACAATTTTAAAATCTATTTAAGCAGACATTTTTTATTTCATGGGATAGATGGATTGATGGAGGTGGAGGGTCAAGGTTTTCAGTAAACAGTATAGATTGAGTTACTGAAGAGTGATTACATAAAGATTACGTATTTTTAAAATACAACAAGATAGATTATAAAAATTATGATTTAAATAATAATCAAATGACTGATTTGAGTCTGGAAAATATATTTGATAAGGCGTACAAAACTAAAAAAATTTCAGATAATGTATTAACCTTAGGGAATAGTGAACTAAAAATTAATGATAATAAGATTCATTTGCCTAGTGTAGTGAGGTGCGAGTTAATTCCTGGTGTGTACCCTCTTATATTTCATAAACACCCCCAAAATTATAATGATCATGATTTAAAAACATACACAAATATTGTTTTAGAAACAAATGTTCGTAGATTAGGTTAAAACCTGAATAATCGGATTAAAGGTTCACTCGCATTTAAAGATACTACAATTATTAAAAACAAGAAGAAACGCTGCAGTCAAGTGCTGCGACTATAAGATACCCGTTACTGTCTTACACATTTTTAAAATATTAATTTTGCTAGCGGAAATTCCCAAACCGCCACCTTTTGTAGGAAAAAGCATGTTGAGTAACTGTTAGTGACATCACTGCCCATATGAGATCTTTTAACCTACATTTCTTCATAAATAGCGAAATAAAGTTCCGATTTGGAAAATCCTTGGTAAATAGATAGATATTAACAAACATTTGTTATACAAGGTCAAACACTCTAATATTATAGACGCCACCGTTTTTCGCGGTTTGTGGGCGTTAGAGTGGGCGTGGCTTGATCGGAAAAAGCAATTCGCATTGGGAGCATCATAAAAACCTACATGCTTAATCCCATTTTTCTATCTTTTATAGTATACTTGCGCTGCGTACGGACCTCAAGAATATTTATGCTTAATCTCAACTTCCTATCTTCATACGGACAGACGGAAATGGGTCAATCGTCTTCGCTATTTATACTGATCAGGAATATATATATACTTTATAGGTACTTTTCAACGAAAAATCCTACAACATCAACTCCACTTCGTACGAAGACTGGTTTCGGTTATATGACTCTGGAGGAATTTAAACCAAATTATATATATTGGACTAATGTGAATGAACTAGAAAAATGTTGAGATTTTCCCAATAATAGAGAAACTGCGAGAGGAGGGAATTATTGTTTTTTTTTTCTAATGATAGGGAGCTATCAAATCATTCAAAAAGAGGTGTTAAATCAATTGAAACTTTTTTAATTGATACTATTGGTAATCTAAACGCTCAAAATAAAAGAGTTAAAACGCTATTAAGCCCTTAGATGATAATGACCACAAAACAATATACAGATGAGTGTTTCAGAAAGTTGTAGGAAGACGTAAGAAAACTTTTAAGTCAAAGTATTAATCGTCAACTTAGAAAAAGTTTAAATCTTGAAAATAAAATAGAGGTCTATAACAAGAGATGATCTAACTGATCTAATATTGAGGAAGTTCTTGAAAATATTAAAGATATTGAGGAATATATTTTTAAGTATGTAACAAAACCGACAGCGATACCAAAAAACACAACAATTGAAATAGAAGGTGTAGCCTTTACACCTATTCGAAGAATATGATTAAACGAGCAATTGTAAACGAGATGCACGGACCGTCTCGTACTTACGCAGGGAATAAACGACCTGTGGCAAGCAGATTTGGTCTAAATGGGTGGTTATTCAACATCTAACAGGGGTTATCGATACTTATTAAATGTAATTAATATGTTTTCTAAATTTGCTTGGGGTGAAGCATTACGATCAAAAAATGTCACTCTGTTTCATTATGTTTACGCTTACTTTTACTATCATTAGCACAAAGGACATTCTTAAATACCCTATTTGTTGATATTTTTGTGCCCTTGAGCTACTACCATTAAGTGGAGTTCCAGTGAGTCATACATTTTCATAATGATCCATAGTTAAATTTCTGGAAATCACACCTTCTATTATTAGCTTTATTATAAGAGTTTTCAACTTCATCTATTTTATATTTAAATTTATATTTTAATGGTATAGATTGAATATTCAATATGAGTTTATATTAAACGAACGAAAACTTGTGAAACGCAGGGTTTTTTTCGACCGACGTTATGAGCATCTGTAGACTCACATGTAGTAACCTATTTAAATCTCTTGTTCATTAATTCAAAAAATTGTTTTCAAATTTATTATTAGCATTCTGTCTATATAAAGTTCTTTAATCAATATAAGTCCTTAGCCAAGGTTTTTGTAAAAAGCGAACCCCTCTTTTTTAATATAATGATTTACATAATTTTTTTGTTCCCGAGATCAGCTGTTAATTTTTTATCTTTATCCTCCTTAGATGCACTATCTAAGGATATGTTATCAATAGATATGTTACGTATATAAAAATTTTGTAAATCATTGGGGGACAACCATTCATACCCATTATATGAAAGGGGTTGTGACATTGCCCAACCATATAAATTGTTTGCATTGTTTGCATATTCATAAGGAAAAATACCCGTTCTACGCATAAGCCTGAATTCTTTTTCATTTTTAAAAAAGGTTTTTACTTTATTTAACTGAATATCAATTAAGTTAGAAGCAAGAGTATCTAATGATGGCATAAATCTGAATGTGTCAAAAAAACGAATTTCAAAATTGTTTCCAATTAAAGTTTTTATGATTTTGGACACCGAAATATTTTGTTTTTTAATGACGTGCACCCCTAAATAAACCTGTTAAATGACAATGATCCCTAACTCTATCATTTAATAATATTTTTTCACAAATATGACAATTTAATGAATCCTGAAATTGAAACTCGTGTCCAGGAGTCATTATGATTCGTGTAATTTTACACAAGTACTCGTCATTTCATTTTAACAAACCTTGTATTACAAAATTTTCGGTAATGGGTAAAATCCAGAGTTCGCGTGTTAATTCCGGTAGCCTGGAGACTTTTCCGCTACAAACAGTTTTATGCTTAAGAGCAGCATTACCCACTTGTTTTTAATAACAAAAAATTGGCACATATGACAAAACTCATATTTTTTTATTTTTTTGTATTTTTAATTTTCTTTTTTATGTATTTTATGAATCTTGATATATATTATATTTATGTACGAGTATATATATAATACACTTCATTGCTTTTTTACTTGATTGTTTCTTTTCAATTTTTCAGGTTAACAACAATGTTGCACCGATAACGATTTGGAAAGAACTAATTAAATTTCCGATTATTTATACAAAGTAAAGTGGGATTTCACCATTTATTGAAGTTAGGGAGTTACAATTCTAGGTTTAAAAAGATAACAGCTCAGATCCTTATGTAGTTTGAGATGGATCGAAACCATATAGAATCTCAGTTTTAAAAATGAAGTCCTTTGGTTAGAATAGATCAGAAAAGGAAACCAATAGAGTGTGAGTTTAAAAATATATGACCCGTAGTTAGAAGAGAGCAGAAATAGTTTTTTTCTAAGCTAAAGATTTGTTGAGGAAAAGTAACAAATAGAAGCCGAGTTTAAAAATGGATTTGGGATAAATTGAAATTAATAACTTTTCATTTGAAGGATTTAAGATATCTACAAGTCAGGGTTGAAAAGATGAAGAAAACTAGAAATTTTTTAGAATAAATTCGGTAAGCAGGTGTTAAGGAGCTACATTTTTTTAAAAACGTAAAGTCTTGGATGTACATTATGTATTCGGATCAAATTTAATTGTTTCTCAAACATTTTGATGGAGTTCTACTAAATTCTCACTATCTGCGACTTCCCTTTATAAATACAAAACTACTTGAGTGTGAAGATGTTAAAATGATAACTTCTTTCTATGGTGTACACTTGTGGATGTCATAATTTTGAGTACGAAAGGGCGGCAGCAAACAATTTGAATATATATTATAATCTAGCAAAAAAAGAATGAGAAGGAATTTAAAATACAAAAAGTACTGTAAGTTGTGTCCCCTTGTATTTGACTTACAAAGGTCATTGTAAGAGGGGTTCCCAGGCAATGCAAAACACTAAAAGACAAATTCACAAAATTCACGTTTATTAATATATGACATATGCAAATAGCGCCCGCGTTAGATGCGACGTGCGTGTTCTCTCGCTTGCCGAAGACGACTGCCTTTGCCCTCTTCCCGCTTTCGTTCTCGCTCCCACGCATCGTCCCAAAGTGCGAGAGCGATCAGCTGCTTACTCTCCGCTCCCCGCTCCCAGCTTCCAGCACACTGGGACAAGCAGCAAACATAACATGCCGGCCGCCAATGCTAGACCTAGCATGTGAAACCTTCGCTTGTCCGGTTCATCCTGGTTGTGCGGTAGAATCTAGTATGGGAAAGTAAACAAGAACTGTGCACTAGAAACAAGTTAATTATAATTGAGGTGTGTATGTGAGGGCGCTTATGATTGGATCGGCAGTGGACAGAGCTTCGACACCGAACGCTTCAACCGGCCTTGCTTGGTTTCCATAGCCGAATTACCAGCTTAGTGAAATGATGGGCACTTGGGAGTATTATCGGATGCTGGCGCTCATATGGCAAGTTAGAATGCCTTAGTCGCCTTAATGCCCCCTCACTCGCAGGATGCCTTCCGACAAGATCGGCGACAAGCTCAAAAGCTTATTTCGCGGAGGTAGCCGTTTACTATCTCTTACTGCAGCCAAATCCATTGGGAACGATTCCCGCTGCACGATGCGCACTATAGCCCATAAAGCAAAGTCAAGCTCTTCAATGGCTAGGGGGCCGATGCGCCTCTCCCCCTTGCCGACAGCATTGTGCCCGAACCGCAACGCATAGGCCGTGAGTCGTACAGCCCGGCTGAAAGTAGAAAATCTGCCAACGAACGACGGAAGCGGGACTGCGTAGTGAACTCGTACTTTGACCGTTTTTGCCTCTAGTGCAGCATCGTTGGTGTCGACCTGCTCGAACTCCATCGAAGGCCGCTCACTCGGACTGCGTATAAGCCACTCAGGAATTGGCCACCATAAGCCAAAGCCCTTCAATTCACCCGGAGACAGTCCCCTTGCCTTCCAACAAGATCGGTGACAAGCTCAAAAGCTTACTTCGCGCATGTAGCCGTTTACTTACCGCAACGTATAGGCCGTGACTCGTACAGCCCGTCTGAAAGTAGAAAATCTGCCAACGGATGACGGAAGCGGGACTGCGTTGTGAACTCGTACTTTGGCCGCCTTTGCCTCTGGTGCGGCATCGTTGGTGTCGACCTGCTCGAACTCCATAGAAGGCCAGTTATTCGGACTGCGTGTAAGCCACTCAGGGCCTCGACACCATAAGCCAAAGCCCTTCAATTCACCCGGAGACAGTCCACTTGTCGCATTGCCCATTCTCAGCCGTGCCCACATGCCTCCATTGCGAGGGCGAAGATTGATCCAGAATGAACACGACCCTGTTGGCCACGAACGTCTTCCACCTAGTGATGTCTCCGTACAGCCAGTGTAAAAGGATTGTGGCATCCGTCCAGTAGAACGATTCCATGGATAGGTCGCATAGCCACTTAGCCGAAGAAAGCCATTTCACCAACTTGACGGCCAAAATTGCGCCACTCATCTCCGTTCTAGTTATAGTCAAGGGCCTTGCGGGAGTAACCCTTGAATTCGAGGCCAGCAGTGATCTATAGCATGCTCCGTCCACGCACTCGAGCCTTAGGTAGACCGTGGCCGCATACGATGTCGATGAAACGTCGCAGAACGCGTGAAGCTGAGCTGACACTATACATCCAGGGGAATAATGAATCCATCGGTCTATGCTTATATCGTCGATCCTCAGCAACCCGTCCTGAAACGTTCGCCACCGTTCTACGAGGGCGTCCGGAACATCGTCGTCCCACTCCAGCGCCAACTGAGTGCCACCCGCATGCACTTTCTTTGCCATGGTTACCTCCTTTAAAATCAGCTTTCCCACGATAATGACTGGTGCGACGAGATCCAGTGGATCGAACAGCCTAGCTATGCTCGATAAAATCATCCGTTTGGTAAACCTAGCTGGAATCTCAAAATTGACCTGAAATTTAAAACAGTCCTTATTCGGGAGCCAATACATCCCTAACGCCTTAATAGGATCCGTAGTGTCCCAGTTTAAAGGAGTCCGGCTGCACCGATGCTCCGCAGGAATCGAGAGCAAGAGACTGGACTCATTGCTAGACCATTTCCGCAACTCCATGCACGCAGATTTTATCGCACCCGATACTTGTGTCCGCTTATCCCTTGCCTCCTCCAACGTGTGACCTCCGGAAAGAATGTCATCCACATATATTTCGCTCATCAACACCTCTTCTGCATTGGGAAACGAACGCCGCTCGTCCTTCGCCAACTGCTGGATGACCCTGATGGCCGTGAAGGGTGCAGATGCCGTCCCAAAGGTTAGCGTTGACAAGGCGAATACGCTGATGGACCCATCCGCCGCCCGCCCATAAAATCCGCTGGTATTTGGCGTCTTCCGAATAAACATCCATACAGCGATACATCTTCTGGATATCCGCTGCAAAAACGAAACGATATTTCCGCCAATTCAGTATGACGTGCGACATGCCGTTTTGAAGGGCAGGCCCACTCCACAACACGTCGTTTAGAGATCTTCCGTTGCTAGTCCTTGCGAAGGCGTCGAAAATAATTCTTTGTTTAAGAGACTCCGCTCCGGAATACTCGACAGACGCCGTTCCAACTGCAAGAACCTATTCAGCGCCATCTGATGGTTCCAAGAACCATAGTTGGATCAATGTAAGTTTTGAGATACGCTCTCCCTGTCTGCAGGTGCACTAGGAGTCGGCGCCACATGATGCGGCGGCACACCGCTCGGCGACTGGCTATGAACCAAAACAGAGAAATGCAACAATGTGTGATGACACTGCCCACAAACTTGACAGCCTTTATTACTCGTGCAGCGCGAAAGGGAATGCACCTTACTTAGACAATTGTTGCATAATTTAGCCCTGCTTACTATGTCCTTCCTCTGGTAGCAGTCTAGGGCCAAAAACGTTGAACAATGACGTAGGATATCGTCGCCGCCGCATCCATTATAACCAGCCGATCTTTTAAATATGACTCCAACTCTCTGTAGGATGGAACTGTGGAACAACTTCCCTGATGGTGCTCCCAAGCATTGTGGGTCTCCTTTGGTAGCTTCGATACTACGTAGTGTTCCAGCCAGTGCTGCGATTCCCCGTCCAAGGATTGAACGCGGCGGAATGCAGCCAGACAATCGTGCTTAACATCGATCGTATTAACTCTGTGTTGTCCTTCTGTAGCCTAGGCATCGCGCAGATGGCATTCATGTGGTGGGCGAAATTGTTGCGAGGCGAGGATTGTTGTACCCTTCCGTGAGCTGCATCTGACGGATGTCAGATGTCGGCAGCGACTCTATGAGAAAGTGCAACTTCTGCACACTACTCAGATTGGCGTTGTTGTGGATTAGGATCGTAAAGGAATCATAATAGCCTGGCCAATCGACACACGCGCCGGAGAACTTCGGAACTGACATCTGGGGCATGTTAAGCCGGCGCACGAGCCTCTGGTCCAAGTTTGTCCAAATCCTCCGCACAATAGGCATCCATGTTCCGTTCTTCGCCAACTGCTGAATGACCCTGATGGCCGTGCAGGGTGACGCCCAAAGGAAAGCGTTGACAAGGCGCTGATGGACCCATCCCCCGTCCGCCATAAAATCCGCTGGTATACAGCGATACATCTTATGGATATCCACTGCAAAAATAAAACGATAATTCCGCCAATTTAGTATAACATGCGACATGTTGTTCTGAAGGGCAGGCCCAGTCCACAGCACGTCGTTTAAGGAACTTCCGTTGCTAGTCCTTGCGGAGGCGTCGAAAACGATTCTTTGCTTAACCGACTGCGGTTCCGTCTTAAAGACCGCATGATGCGGCAGTACGCAGGAAGCCGCATGCCTATCCGTAGAAGTACGGGTCAGTGAACTGCTTTCACTGCCCACCACCGGCGCTATTTGTTTGAGGGCAAAGTACTCCTTGGTCTCGTCGACATATTTGCTCCACCGCTCCGGACTGCTCGACAGACGCCGTTCGAACTGCAAGAACCTATTCAGCGCCATGTGATGGGATCTTCCCAGAAGCATATTTGGATCGATAAAAGCTTTGAAGGACTCGTAGCAGGGGTCCCCCTCCGATGTTAAGGAAAGGGGTGGAACGGACCGGACACCGGCCTCGGTGTCCAAGAGCACCCGATGACACCGTACCTGGGTCGCTTCCCTCACTCCGCCCGCCAGACCTATAGGCTCGCCGGCAGCACGAGCCTGGTGTCCGGTAAAATTATTTGCGCCAACAGGCCCACACCTAAAATGAGATCTCAGAAATGAGTAGTTATTATTACTGGTGCAGCGCGAAAGGGCATGTGCCTTACCTAGACAACTGATACATAATTTAGCCCTGCTTACTAAGTCCTTCCTCTGGTAGCAGTCTAGTGCCAAAAACTTTGAGCAACAACGCAGGATATGGTCACTGCCGCAGTGGTAACAGGCGCCGCTAGGGCGCCTATCGTGCTCCTGTGCACTCTGCACTCGCATTCGTTTGGTAGGGTATGTAGATCCTGGGCCAGCAGCGGACTCGAACGACGAGCTTCAGTTCTCAATCGCATCCATTATAACCAGCCGATCGTTTAAAAATGACTCCAACTCTCTGTAAGATGGAACTGTGGCACCACTTCCCTGATGGTGCTCCCAAGCGTTGCGGGTCTCCCTGGGTAACCTCGATGCCACGTAGTGTGCCAACCAGTGCTGCGATTCTCCGTCCTCGGCTTGAATGCACCGGAATGCAGCCAGACAAACATTGACCGTGCTTCACATCGACCGTATTAACAATGAGTTGTCCTTTTGCTGCCTAGGCAACGCGTAGATGGCATTCATGTGGTGTGCGGAAACAAGGCGAGGATTGTTGTATCTCTTTCCAAAGTAGAAGCATCCGATTCGGCTTTCATGTTGACGAGTGTAAAACCGTATTTCGCACGAAACTCACCACCCCAAATAATAGTTTAATAGGAAAACTCAGTAAATTCTTGTCTCAAACACAACTTCTCTACTTACTCCGTTATGAATACCATAATACACCCCAAGAAAAAGCGAAGAAAGTATTTGGCTAACAAAGGATCATTGTAAGAGGGGTTCCCAGGCAATGCAAACAAAAACAGATTAATTCACAAAGTTCACGTTTATTATATATATAATGCACATATGTAATTGGCGTCCCGCGTTAAATAGCGACGCGCGTGTTCTCTCGCTTGCCGAAGTCGACTGCCTCTGCCCTCTTCCCGCTCTCGCGATCCCACGGATCGTCTGAAAGTGCGAGAGCGATCAGATGATCGTGAAAAACTTAACATGGTGATAAGTAAGATTTTGTGCTCCTGACGAATTTGACTGCTCTCCTTTTTATACTTAAAGGGCATACATATATGTTATACTTCTAGACCTCCCAACAATCCAATTCAGTTTTTCAACTATATTAATAGTCAGATATCCTCAACACTTCGAAATACGAGTAGAAATATCTTAGAAACATGTTCTTAGAATTACTGCATAGTTACACTCCTTGTATCCCTTTTCTCCTTCAGTTAATTGAGTTGGTACAAGTTTACCCAATAGATGTACGCATATGAATTGACATTTTTATTACGGTGAGATATGTGAGTGTTGAGAAACAAAGACTGTAATGCAAAGTATTTATTCTGAGTCCCTTTGTGTTGAAGTACTGATATTTAAAAAATATGAAATTTGAATAAAGAACTTGAATCATAGACTTTTACTTGACTATACGCTTGACAATTTTATTATAGTGCGTCCATGAACGCATATCGGTTCTTTATATCGTGATAATTATCCGACCCTCTTCACTCACACCTGGGGTTCCCACCCAGCCATTCACACGCACACCCGTGAACACAGGATTACATACATATATAGAAATTGACAGTGTGTTTGGCGAAAATTCAACCCCTTAAAACGTTCCCAATCCTCATAATTAGGGTCAGGAATACATTTCAATATTCACAAATAACGGATAGGGGGGTTGTACGATTTCGACTTAGCAGAAATTCGTTCGCTCCTGATAGATACTTTGACCTAAATAAATAGGCAGCTGATATCTTTATCTGCGCACATCTGCATGTGATAAACGGGTCATAAATCATATGGATCCAGCCGACGGACGTGTCTTCACACCATTTGGTAGATGTAATTGCTTATTTAGGATATTTTCCTGTAATCTGTTAATAAGCCATGTTGTCCATTTGTATCTAGACTAGACCTAAGTAAATATCCTTGTAACCCCAAATCATGTATATAAGCCCGGATCCATGCTCAATAAAATCAGTACGAAAAGAATTCTTGACGTATTCACTTCTCCGCAGCCCAATTGGTTCTACACTTATGGCGACGACTATTGCCACTGGTTCTGTTTTTGAGGCACGCAAAAAAAAACTTTTCAGAAAACCCGATTTCGGTCGAAATCCCACATTTGGTGACCCCCGACTTTGAACCCCATCATCTATCATAATTTGATCAACAAAAGGTCAATTTGGTAAAAAATAAATAATATCCCTTTGATTCGACTTTACGATGTCAATTACAGTCTGCAACGGTCAATAAGGCGACCAAAAGACGGTAAGTTCAACTACTTCTGGTGTGCGATCAACTTGGCGATCAAACACTGTGATGATTTAAGTTGAAAAGGACAGGTTCTGATCAACCAGGCGATTTGAACCAGATAAACTGCTATTTCACTGATCTGTTCAAAGCAAATTTACATATATATATCCAACGCTGTGAGTCGAGGCACATCATTACAAAATACCTATTAATCGGACTATATAAAAAAGGTAAAAATGGCACAGAACAATTCATCAGTTGCTGACAGGACAGTTATCGATAGGAGAGCTAATTCAGAATGTCATTCGGAATTACAAAAAGGATTCCATCGACAGGAAGACCTAGCCAGCCTACTACGGAGAACGTTTATTAACGTTTAAATAATATAATAATAATAAAAATAATAAATAATAATAATAATGAAATAAATAATTTACTCAAAGGAGTCACGCTAGAACACGATTATTTTAATAATGAATTCTTTAATAAAATGAAGCATCTGGTTGAGGATTATAAGACAGAATTCAACAATAAATTGTCTCTTTTGGAAGCGGATGTTACAATACTGGAATTAAATAAAAGATATTCATGTCCAAATTTAGAAAAATATTAAGGACCCGTAGGAACTTGGATATGACGTTAGCAGATACATGGCATCAGAAGATGCAGTCATAAATGTACAAACCAAAATGTATGTGAAAAAGGAGACAATAAATAGTTGTCCACCAAGTGCTGTTCAAAATGCATTACATTTACCAAAGGTAGCCATACCCAAATTTGATGGGGATTTCTTAAAATGGCATCAGTTTCATGATATATTCAGGAAAACGATTCATGAATCATCGTTACCCACTATACAAAAATGTGGTACTTGAAGACTAACGTTAATGGAGAGGCAGAATGCCTAATTCACCATTTATCACTAACGGAGGCAAATTATTCAACTGCGTGGAAAACACTTGAAGAAAGCTTCAACAATAAAAGAGTATTAAGTAATACCTTAATTCAAAAATTATTGGATCATTTAATAATAACAAATGATTCCAAAACAATTAAATCATTGCATGATAATTTGAAGGAAACATTATCTGCTCTGAATAATATCGGCATAGAGACAGACAAATGGGATCCACTTCTACTCTGTCTTCTAACAAAAAGTCAACGCAAGGCGATTTTAGTTCACGACTTGAAGCAATGGTTTTGCCTGACATCAACCAACGTATACAATTTCAACTGATAATTGGAAAATACCAACAAATATAATGTTGGCTGACCCTCAATTCGGAAAGCCTGGAAAAATTGATGTTCTTCTTGGAGCCTAGCATTACTTCAATATAATGGGAACAGATGCACTCTGCTCTGAGCTTAAAGAATAGACTCCCCAAGCTACAGAATACCAAACTTGGATGGATTGTAGCCGGGAAAATTTCCGAGAGAGCACCTACATCATCAGTATGTGCTGTACTGACGTAAGGAGAAAAGGTTGATGAGCAACTCGATAAATTCTGGAAATTGGATAATTTTCAACCAGAGTCAAAATGCTATTCTCCATTGGTGAATAGCAGTGTGAAGATCACTTCCTTCAGAACGTTCAGAAGGCTCAGGACTCTAGGCTGATTGTTAAGTTACCCTTTTTGGAGTATATTTCAGCGCTGGGGGAGAGTCGTGACATTGCCACGAGGCGGTTTCTATCATTGGAGAAACGATTGCAAAAGGATCAGGTAATAAAACAAGGATACATAGAGTTTATGAATGAGTAAGAAGCTCTTGGGCATATGAAGGAGGTACCTCATGTACATCTCCCGAAGTCCCACTACTTTATACCGCATCATTGTGTTCTCAAATAGTAACCATCTTCTTCAAGGACTGGTTAAGAAAGATATCATTCCTAGAGAACAATTTGAAGATGGTGTGTATGAGGACTGCAGTATTAAAACCTTGGGAATCATTTGAAATCCTACGATTGACAAACTCTGTGGAAAAACACAAACGGTGAACACAGACAAAATAACAAGACGCACTGTGGTTTCAGAAATATTCAAAATTTTCGATCCTCTCTATTTTCTCCAATAGTTATAAAGGCCAAAATATTCATGCAAGGCTTAACAAAGGAGAAATTCGAATATAATGGAAAATTGCCAACGAAATCACAATCGAAATGGAAGCGATTCCGGGAAGATTTAAAAATGTTAAATGAAATTAAAATTCCCCGTCATGTGTTTGATGGAATGATTCCGGTATCAAAGGAAATACATACGTTCGTCGACGCTTAAGAAAATGCGTATGCCGCAGCCATTTATCTTTGTGCAATTCACAAGGATAAACGAGTAACTGTAGCAGCAAAGTAGCAGTAAATGCGATTACACTCCCGAGGCTAGAATTGAAGGCAGCAGTTTTAGGTGTTCAATAAACAGCGACCATAAAGGAACAATTGTCGCTGCAAGGAACTGCAACATATTTTTGGGCAGATTCCGAAATTGTGTTATCCTGGATAAATAGCCCAAGGACAAATTTGTGGCTACTAGAATCACCACCATTCAAGAAGCATCGTTGCAAAGAGAATGGCGACATGTTTCATAGGAAAGCAATGCTGCAGACATAGCATCAAGAGGAATAACTGGTTCCAAGTTCGCCGATTTCAGTCTTTTGTTCTATGGTCCACTGTTTTTGCATGGTGCATCCTTAAAATGACCATTACCATTTGTTGCAAAATCAGAACGCCATTCAATGCACCAGAAAAACCCAGAAATTTTGGTAGCTACCACGCAAAGCCCGAATTGGCTTAATGGTATAAATTACGGGAATTCATTCGATAAATTACTTAGAATAGTAGCCTACAGCATGCGTTTCAAAAGGAAATCTTCAGACACAACGACAATGGTGAAATTTGAAGTGTTGGAACAATCTCGAAAGATAGTTCTCAAAGAATTAAGGAAATCCCGGGAAGTCGGACGAGGCAGTAATCTCAGCGGCCTATCGCCTTTCTTGGCTCAGGATGATCTCATTTGAGTTCGAGGTAGATTGGAAGCATCTAAGCTTTCATTCGATGCAAAACATTCTGTATTATTGCCATATAATGATCCAATAGTCATATTAATATTTTAAAAAAATCCACAAGGAAAATATGCATTGTGGGGTACAAACCCTAATAGCCACATCAAGGCAAAGATATTTGGCAATAAAGGCAAAAACAATAGCTCGAAATGTCATTTTAAAATGTGTCAAATGCACCAGAGCTAAACCAAAGTTAATGGAACAAATAATGGGACAGTTACCACCCTTAAGAGTCACACAAGCTCGACCGTTTCTTAATTCTGGAGTTGACTATTGTGGACCATTTAAACCACATACCACCTACTGCCTACATAGCAATCTTTTGTTGCTTTGTGACCAAGGCAGTGCATTTGGAATTAGTCACAGAAGCATTCTTGGCAGCACTTCGTCGATTCATAAGTCGTCGGGGGAAATGTCAGACTTTACACTGCGAACTGGATTAAGCTTCAAGAATTGGAAGAAGCTATCTTCTCAGAAAAGGCCAAGAGACATGGAGACATGCAAAAAAAGGAGTCAACTTTAAGTTTATCCCACCAAGAGCACCGCATTTTGGAGGACTTTGGGAAGCGGCTGTAAAATCGGCACAACATTTATTGCTAAAGAATGTTTCTACAGCGGATCTGACCTATGAAGAATTAGAAACTGTGATAGTGGAAATAGAAGCTATCATGAATTCAAGACCATTGGTTCCGATATCGAGCGATCCAAATGATGTGACGGCACTTATCCCTGGTTACTTTCTAATTGGAGAACCATTAACCGCACAAGCAGATATTGAGCCATCTTAGCAACCACAATCATTGGGACAGAGAGGGCAAGCCGTCTCCAAGTTAAAGCATGCGTTTTGGACTCAATGGTCAACTTATAATCAGCAAACAACTTCAGCATCGTCAGAAATGGAGAAGATCCTCGGCAAACGTAAAGCAAGGAGCATTAGTGTTGATAAAGGAAGACAATTCTACAGTTTTGCAATGGCCATTGGGACGAATAATTAATACAATTCATGGCAAGGATAATTTTGTCAGAGTTGTCAGAGAAGTCAAAACGAGAAAAGGAATATTTAAATGAGATATTCAACATATCGCCCTACTATTTTCAAAGAAGGAACCCGTTTATAAGCATCCAGCTGCC
>NW_024572897.1:0-301 GCF_018153835.1 Drosophila eugracilis | reverse complement strand
GCTGAAACATGCTGATAGCAAGATCACGTCAGCCAAGAGTAAGCTGCCGTTGGACATCGTTGGAATTATTGCCAAGAAGTCTCGGCGTATAAGACTTACCTACGCTGATAAAAATGGTGCAAACGAAAAAGGTTAAGGCGAATGAGACGCATTGCTTACTTTTGTTAAAAAATCAAATATCTTTGATTGACTCCTACAATTAATGCTTCTTCATACGGAAGATCTCGAATTCCAAGCGTTTAAAAGGATAGGAGAATTATATCGCAGAAAAACTGGTACTAAAAGAAGATTTAATAAATTT
>NW_024572896.1:0-1663 GCF_018153835.1 Drosophila eugracilis | reverse complement strand
AGTTGTTCTCTATATTCTTAGAGATATAAAGACGCAACTGCGAGCGATCTTCTGTGATGTTCTGGCGTCTTATCAGCTAAAAACAACAAACACAAAAAAAAACAGTACAAGTGTGCAAACAAACTTAAAATAATAAAAAACAACAACTATTAGCAAAGCTTCAGAGCAGAAAATATGTCACAGCAGGGCAACGCCTTACCGCAACAAATTCCTCCCGACATAAATAGACCTTTAAAAAGCAAGTTGAAACAGAACCCAAATTCATCGTCATTAAAAGAACGGACAATTCATTTGAAAATATAAAACCTCTTTCTATCAAAAAAAAGTAATTGACTATTAATAATGCAACGGTGTAGTCGAATCCCTAAGAATCAAGAACCGGCACACTACTAAAAACCAAAAACACACCCAAGCAACGAAACTTTTAAGACTGAAGACCTTTCATGATTTCCGGGTATCAGTTTGTATAATACTTTTAACTTCAAGGGATGCATTTTAACGAATTGAGTGGCATCGATGAAGGAAACATATTGGAAGAACTGAAATCTCAAAAAGTGACAGAGAAATACACAAAATAAAAAAATGGAACGTGAAATGAACTTTGGGAAACAGGACTCACCACATAACCTTTGCCTCATTGACTCTGCCAGAGGCATTACCGACATCGGTTATGAAAGGTAAACACACGACCATACGTACCACGCCCACTCCATATGCCGCAACTGTCACAAACTTGACACCCCCACAACAGCTTGTAAAGGACCCGCACATGCAACAACTGTTCCGAGAAACACACAACCCTGGTGGAACATGTAACAACGAAAATTCTGCATAAACTGCAAATATGAATAAATAACAAACACAGCCCAATGCCAAGACCAAACATGTCCTTCAGCTTTACAAAACACAAAGAGCTCCAAGGATATACTACACCTACATCCACAAAAACAAATGTGGTCTATATTCTACAAAATTAGCAGAACAAACCTGGCACAAACTTCAACACAACCATAAACCCATCTGGCTGGTCACCACACATCCGCCCCCTACCTGAAGACAAACCCAAATCACAACAAAAGGAAATTAACCACATACGACGACCCGATGCTGCCATGGACACCTCACCCCCACCCACGCAACAACAAAAATCATCATCAACATCAACACCTACTCTCAGTGACTATCAGACCTAAAGCTTAGAATCTATTCTAATAAACAACACACACTTGCCCTCAAAATAAAAAAAAACGAACAAAACCGCAAAAGGAACAATAAAAACAAAAACCCTCTACTCAACAGTGTCAGCGTCAGCATTTAATTATACCTAATTCAAGCCAAACACAGATACACTTTCATATAAGTAAGTCTTTCTAACAATACTTAGCTTAAACAATGCTAAAATACTTCAATGGAATCTAAACGAATACATAAATAATTATAATGAATTGCAAAGGCTTTTTAAAATACACAATCCAAAAATTATATCCCATAAGAAACCTGCACCTTACATTTACTCAAATATCCTCATCCTAATTTCAAGGTTACCACTTACCAGCATGCGTGAAAATACATTAACGGATATAGAGGTGTAATAATTCTTATCCACAACTCATACACAACAACAAAATTGTTACGATCAATGCTTTCGACTTCGACACAATAG